>NC_079166.1:64685565-64743065 GCF_947568905.1 Ostrea edulis | reverse complement strand
TTATCCTTTCCACCTACAGTCACCATATCATACATATGGACTACCCAGGGGATGAAGATGTTCCCTATCGATTTTGGGGTCAAAAGGTCAAAGGTCAAGCGCACTGGACATCGAAGTAGCAATATGGTTTCCGGGCTCTAAAGCGTTATCCTTTCCACCTACAGTCACCATATCATACATATGGACTACCCATGGGATGAAGATGTTCCCTATCGATTTTGGGGTCAAAAGGTCAAAGGTCACACGCACTGGACATCGAAGTAGCAATATGGTTCGGTTTGTCATGCCATTTGTTTTTTACACTCAGAAAAGAGGTAGTTTATACCTATTACCAACACCCTTTGGGATATTGGGGTAAGCAGGGGGTATTCTTAGTGAGCATTGCTCACAGTACCTCTTGTTTTTACTGTTTTACAATGATGTACAGTTTACCCAGAGTAAGAGGGGTCTAACATACCATTTCTTTTTAAATCATTATTTCACTATTTTTGTATCGCTTAAGACTTGGGAGATTGTATTCATCGTTCTGTCTGTAACTTTGTTAAGTGTAAGATTTGAAGCGTGTTATTACTCTTGTTAGGGTCATGTGATTTACACCATTGTTCTGAATGTCTGTTCATCCAACCTCAGGTTCCTTGGAACGCACCCGTTTGTAGGATATTCTTTAAATCTTTTTACATTAAAGTAAACTGATTTGAAAAAAAATTTTATTTGTCAACGTTCACAAAGTGTGTACAATTGAACTAAATTCTGCCATTAAACGATTTTTGAGATCAGATTTGTTGGAACTAAACTGACACGGTAGACATTCTTGGGTGTTTGCAAACTGTCAACCACATCTAGTATGTACAAACTGTCAACCACATCCAGTATGTACAAACTGTCAACCTCATCCAGTATGTACAAACTGTCAACCACATCCAGTATGTACAAACTGTCAACCACATCTAGTATATACAGACTGTCAAACACATCCAGTATGTACAAACTGTCAACTACATCCAATATGTACAAACTGTCAACCTCATCCAATATGTACAAACTGTCAACCTCATCCAGTATGTACAAACTGTCAACCACATCTAGTATATACAGACTGTCAAACACATCCAGTATGTACAAACTGTCAACCACATCCAATATGTACAAACTGTCAACCTCATCCAGTATGTACAAACTGTCAGCCACATCTAGTATATACAGACTGGCAACCACATCCAGTATGTACAAATTGTCAACCACGTCCAATATGTACAAATTGTCAACCACATCCAGTATGTACAAACTGTCAACCACATCCAGTATGTACAAATTGTCAACCACATCCAATATGTACAAACTGTCAACCTCATCCAGTATGTACAAACTGTCAACCACATCCAGTGTATGAATTAATTTTATGCAGAATGGTACATCGATTTTCAAAGCCACCTGTAGTGCTGATCAGTTTGGATGTGAATTGCTAACCATAAGTTTAAAAATGCTTACTTTTGGTTTTAATGTACCAAATTTATGTATATGACTCTCCAAAATTTGATATTGTTAATCAACTGCAAATTCATTTCATTTTAGGAAAGATGCAATTATTGTTAATGAAGTCTGCTTAAAATTCTATAACAACCACCCCCAGAAAGATGACAAAAATAAACTGGTGTTTAGAGTGGACGACAAAATCTGTATGACCAAAAATGGCCAAGTTCCTATTTACATGTACTCTGAGGAAGAGGGTGAAATGAAACCAAAGGTTGCTGAAGAAATGGATGATACTAAAGATCTAGAAAGTTCAGGGGTGGAACTTGAAAATGAGGTTCAAGCTGATGACACAGTGAGAGAAACTCAGGAAAAGAAAGGGAAAATGAAATCTCCAAAAAAAAATCGATTGTGTAATGGCGAGGTGTTTTTCATCAAAGAGGTGAGTTTTTATGCCCCTGAGATTGAAGATGGGGGGTGTGTGGATATTGTGTTTGTCCTGTCTGTCATTCTGTCTGAAACTTTAACCTTGCTAATAACTTTTGAACAGTAAGTGATAGAGCTTTGATATATCACATGAGTATTCCTTGTGACAAGACCTCTCCGTGGGTACCACCATTTTTTACCCTGTGACCTTGAAGGTTGACCTACTTTTTGAAACTAACCTTACTAATAACTTTTGAACAGTAAGTGCTAGAGGTTTGATATATCACATGAGTATTCCTTGTGACAACACCTCTCTGTGGGTACCACCATTTTTGATCCTGTGACCTTCACCATGGAGTTTGACCTAATTTTTGAAAAATTTAAACCTTGCTAATAATTTTGAACAATAAGTGCTAGAGCTTTGATATTTCACATGAATATTCCTTGTGACAAGACCTTTCTGTGGGTACCAAAATTGTTGACCTTGTGACATTGACCTTGTAGTTTTACCTACTTTTACAAAATTTAACATTGGTCATAACTTCTAAATGGTAAATATTATAGCTTTCATATTACACATGAGCATTTCTTGTGACAAGATCTTTTTACTGGTACAAAGATATTTGTCTTTGTGACAATGGCCATCTTTGGAATTGGCCATTATCGAGGGCATTTGTGTTTCTCAAACACATCTTGTTATTAGTTGGGTTTTTTTTAGCTCACCTGAGCTGAAAGCTCAAGCGAGCTTTTCTGATTGCCTTGTCGCTGTCGTTGGTCTTCCATCCGTAAACTTTTCATATTTTCATCTTCTCCAGAAAAAACTGGGCCAATTTTAATCAAACTGTGTACAAATCATCCATGGATGAAGGGTATTGATGTTTCAAAGTGACTTCTATTGACCTTTGACCTACTTTTAGAAAAATCGAATATAAGCCATATCTTTCAAATTATAAGAGGTACTGCTTTTTTATTTAGCATGCGCATTTTTTGCGAGAATACCTTTCCAACGATACCATATTTGTTGACCTTGTGACCTTGACCATTGACACAGTTTTTGGAAATCTACAAAAATACTTTAACCTTGCCTATCTTTTACAACTTTCATATCTGACATGTGTATTCCTTGTGGCAGGACCTTTCCATTGACACCAAAATCTTTGACCTGGTGACCTTTATGTTGACCTTTGACCTACTTATAGAAAATTCGAATATAAGCCATATCTTTCAAATCGTAAGAGGCACTGAGAAAGCAGTGCCTCTTACGATTTGAAAGATATGGCTTATTTTCGAATTTTCTATTTAGCATATGAATTCCTGTGAGAAGACCTTTCCAACAATACCAGATTTGTTGACCTTATTACCTTGACATTTACAATTGACCTAGTTTTTGGAAATTTTCAAAAAACTTTAACCATGGTCATAACTTTTACACTTTGAGAGGTAGACCTTTCATATTTGGTATGTGTATTCCTTCTTGCAATACTTTTCCATGGACACCAAAATATTTGACCTGGTGACCTTTAGAAATCTTACAGATCCACTTTGTTGTAATCCGGGGGCATCAGTGTTTCACAAACACATCTTGTTTAAACTAGCAGTAAACAAAACTTCTAGTGAACAGTTTCTCATTATAATCTGGTTACTATCAATGTCCAAGAACCCAATGAATCATGAATTGTAATATGTGTGTATATCAAAAGTTTGTCTATCTAATAGTGATTACCATTCAAAAAAATCTACAGACTGGGACAAATCTGCTAAATCTTTTCATAAAAAACATTTATTTCAAGGAATGACACATGTCATGTAGAATTGATTGTGAGTACAATTAATTGTACAACTGTACCATTTGGACAAGATGCTCTCTTTTACGATGTTTATAGATGCATGGTTTATTGTACATGTTTATCTCAAACTTGTAGGACAAGACAATTATTGATTCCAAAAGTGTGAAGTGCACCATGACAAGATATTTGTATCTTTCGAATGAAGACCCAGATGATGCAAGGGAATTTTGGTGCGAGTATAAAGACCTGAAAAGAACTTGTAAAATTAGACATGCATGGGCGAGGACAATTCACACATTCCAAGTGAGTAGTACGAAAAGATGATGTACACATATGTAAACAAATAAACTGTGGTGAACTAAAAAAAAACCTTACAGATGCTAAAAACAGGTAGAAAGTAAATTTGACTAAAGGAGAAGTTTCAACCCCTTCAACACACACATTCACCTCAAAAACCTGCCACTGGTATCATAGCATGAAAGCTTTTGCTGTAAGAAAATCTAAGTATTAAATTTTCTCTACTTTAGCTATATGAGGAGAAGAAATCTCTTGTTGTGGCCTTCACATGTCAATTTGATATACTCCAATGAATTTGAAATAGACACCACAGTCTTCCACATCTGTTTCATATGAGGATGTTTTACTGAACATAAATGTCAATGGCAACCTAACAACTCGGCTTTAAAACAGATTGGATTACTTCAGCCTCTCCATCTTCAACTTCCCATGTTTATATTTAGCAAAATTTCATTATCACCTACATATAGTGTTTATGTCTCTGATGGCAAGAGCATGTTCTGCATATGATAAATTTTCAAACTGAAATAAGCTACTGACAATAAGTTGCCATTACAAGAGTTTCAAGAGTCAATTCAAATTCTATGGTTGTTATAATGATCTTATTTGCAAATACAACCTTTCTTTGTGACTTACCGTATTTTGCCGAATATAATACGCACTTTTTTTAGAGAATATTTTTGTGCCAGAAAGGGGTGCGTATTATATACCACAATAGGTTTTTGACCTTTTTTTCCAGATGAAACTCGGCGATTAAGTAGTGTAATATTTCACTCAAAGATCAAGGCTTCGGATACTGTACGCCTTTTCACGTTCACCTATTTATTAAGTAGAAAATTCGACCTCAAGAAAATTACTACAGAAACGTAAAATTGCAGAAAATGTGATATATATACTTACAATATCTAAATAATTCAATTATCATGAAACAAACAGCCAATCAAATTGCATTGGATCTGACTATTCATTACATCGCATGCCGCCATTATTGAAAGCATGTGTACACAATAATGCCTTGACACGTGCTAAAATTGTTGGAAAATAATTTTGTCACTTGCTAAGTTTGTTTACTGTAAGTTTTATGAATAGGCCTAATTTTTAATGAAATACTTATTTGAATCTTTGAAATAACTATTCTTGCGTAAAAGCGTGTGTTTTACGAAGCCATTGTTGTGTACACTGCTTTTGTTAGATACCCCCTCCGGGTAAAGAAATACCTAACAAAATTTTTTTTCACACATTTTAATAGTCATCGTAGTTAACGAGGAGTTGATAATTTGCATCTTTGTACCTACCATGGTGTGTTGATTACAGTAAAATAAGCGATAGTTTAATTGTTTAATTTTATTTTTATAACATCGGCTATTTGATTGATTTTAAGTTTCAACAAAGGAAATATCGAGTCAGTTAAGACTTTAATGCTACAAAATCTCGTGCTTTGCTGAAATGAACAGGCTTGTCGGGGTTGATATTTCCCTGAAGATTCTCATTGAAGATTACCGCGATGTAGACCTCATCTCAAAAAGTTTGCAAATTATTGTGCGTTGTTTAGAATTCATTATTTCTGCATAAATATGAAGTGAAAATTAACACCAAGTATGAAATAAAGATTACCGCTTGGTCAAAATTTTTGCTGCGTATTATACACCCGAAGTGCGTTTTTTCACCAACTTTTAGGCTCAAAGTGGGGGGTGCGTATTAAACACCACTGCGTATTATATTCGGCAAAATACGGTACATACATTACTATGTTTACCTGATCAAGAAAGAGGACCACAGGGTGTGTGTCAAGTCAACAGGCAATGCTCACTTCTCCTAGGTACCTGATCCCACATCTGGTGTATCCAGGAATCCATGTTTGCCCTTTTTTCAATTTTGTATTATTTTTTTTTCATTTTATTTATGAGGTTGATCACACTGTGTTATCTTCAACATCATACTCAAAATTTTAAGAAAACGATAGCTTACTATACTACACATCTGGAACATGTCAGTATTTCATTTAAAATACACCTTTGTATTAGAATGGTTAGATGAATTTGCCATTGTTTGAACTGTGAAATTAATGACTGAGGACATGATTCAGGGTTCGGAGACTAATGCTGTGGTGTACTATCTTGGAGCCAGCGTGTCCTGGCAGAATTGGCAGCATGTTTATACGGCAGTCACACGTGGTAAAAAGGAGGTGTATATCATAGGGCCAGACATTGTGTTAAACAAAGCCATCACTGCAAGACCAAACATCAGATGGACCAGTCTCCAATATCAGCTCAACACAATTCTACCTGTAAGTCTATCATACCAACACAATTCTACCTGTAAGTCTACCATACCAACACAATTCTACCTGTAAGTCTACCATACCATCACAATTCTACCTGTAAGTCTATCATACCAACACAATTCTACCTGTAAGTCTATCATACCAACACAATTCTACCTGTAAGTCTACCATACCAACACAATTCTACCTGTAAGTCTATCATACCAACACAATTCTACCTGTAAGTCTATCATACCAGCACAATTCTACCTGTAAGTCTACCATACCAACACAATTCTACCTGTAAGTTTGTCATATCATATTAACAGAATTCTACTTGTAAGTCTATCATACCAATGCAATTCTACCTGTAAGTTTGTCATACAAACATAATTCTACCTGTAAGTTGATCATATCATACCCCCACAACTCTACCTGTAAGTTTATCATATCATACCAACACAATCCTACCTGTAAGTTTGTCATATCTTTTTTAAAAGTCACATATTATTTGAAGCACACAGTCATGCAGTACAAAGGTATTGAATTCATCTTCTGATTTTGAGATGGAACCACAGCAGCGGGTTCAAAGTCTTCAACGAGATTATAGGGATGGATGATAAAAATCTTTTATCATAGAAATGCTATGCAGATGCAATGTTATTTAGGTGATCACTGTGGCCTTTTAGCCTCTTGTTGATGTTTATAAGCAGTTCAAAACATAGAATAACAGTAGAAATTCCATACTTTTCAGAATCGAGAGAAATTGAATCGGTCATTGGCATCAACTGAAGACACGGAAGATCTACCCTACACTGAGACAAACAGCTTCTGTATGGACAAACCAGGAGATGAACCATTTACCAGAATAAAATTATCGCCCTACAAACCGGACCATCAGGGCTCCAAGGCAGGACCTTCACGGCATCAGCCTACTTCTTCATTGGGTCCAGCCTCCAGTTTACATCACTCTGGACCTCTGAACTCCTCCTTAAAGTCTGCATTTCCTTTGGCTCACAAACTTAACTTTCAGAGTCCCAGGCATTTAGGTCAGCAGGCTACATCTTCACCATTTCTACGACAAACTGTAAGTAATTTCAACAACGTCAGTCCTGTGCAAAGGATGGAGTCGCCAACAGTGAATGAAATCTCCAATAACAGCCAGTGGTCAGAAGTAGATGAGAGTCTGCTGTTTCTCTCAGAGGAACAGGCTAGGAATGAGTCTTTACTGGAAAACTGTGGACCTCTAAATGGAGGTAAAAGTGATGAAAGAAAAGAGAATGGAGAGAATACAAACTTAAAGAATGATGGATGTGAATCGGATGCAACGCAGAGTCCAGATGATGACGTGGAGGATGCTGAGATGAAAGAGGAAGAGAAGGTCAGAACTGCAGTGGAAACGAATGGATTGTCACGAAGAATTAGGCAGGACAGATTACCAGAATTTTCTCCAAGAACAATTGGAACCCACAAAATGAAATCTGAAAATCTCCCTCTTAACACAGATAAATTGGCAGATTGTTTGAACAATTGTCATGAAGATGAGGGTGAATTGACCAGATTGTGCAATGTGGCAGAGAGAAGTTTTGATCTCAAAAGAGCTTGTGATAATGGTAATGCCTCGGATGGAGAATCTGAAATTGAACGATATTCCCCTAATCTGCTGTCTTCAGCTGCTTCGAGTTCAAACAAGAGAATGTCCAAAAACAGAGTCACTACAGATCACAAGAACCGTAATTCTCACAGGTCTGTGACAGAAGACGATGAGTTGTCTGACGATTCTGATGATGATCGATCTTCCCCAAGTCTGTTGTCTCCACGGTCACCGAGTGCATCTAAAAGAACGGTTGTAGAGCCCCCTATTGGGGTGGTTACTCCGAAAAAACAGAAAATGGACACAGAACAAAGTTTTGCTTCTCCTATGCGTAGAAAACTTGATAATCTAAGTATGTCACAGGATTAAATTAATTTAATTACAGCAGCAATACCATTCCAAAGTGTTCATTAAATCTGTTGTGGAGACAATACGAATCCAAAGTGTTCATTAAATCTGTTGCAGAGACAACAGCAAATCACACACACACAGATATATATTTATATATTTTATATGACAAAAACCATTCCTACAACACACACGCCTTTCCGATTGAATTTATTAGCATTACCAAGATGGCATGTAGACATAGACGATATTGGCAGCAATTACCAATTTACCATAGACAAAATAAAACCACCAAATTTATATAATTTTATACTAGTGGAAAAAAGAAACTGCATTATAAAATTTAGTATAATTTTTCTATATTCATTGTTTATATTTATAAAATCTAAACAAATCTATAAATTAAGCTGATGTTTTTGAACAATATCGGATAGTACCCGACTCAGATGTACGGACTTTTTCATGGTTAGTGAACACATATTGTTTATTGAAGTGTTCGTATGCACGAGTTTTACTGGCCAATACTGTGGAGATAATACCAATCCAAAGTGTTCATTAAATCTGTTGCAGAGACAACAGCAAATTGCACACACACACACAAACACACACACACATATATATATATATATTATATATATCAAAAGTGTTCATTAAATCTGTTGTGGAGACAATACCAATCAAAAGTGTTCATTAAATCTGTTGTGGAGACAACAGCAAATCACACACATAGACACACATATATATATTAACAGTGTATGACAAAAGCCATTCCTGCCACACATGCACGCCTTTAACATTCATTTTATTAGCATTACAAAGTTGGCATTTAGACATGGACGATATTGGCAGCAATTGCCAATTTACCATAGACAAAAAACCCACCAAATTTATATACATTGAGGTTTTCATTTTCTGTGACTTAATCTTTTTTAAATGATCACATAGATGGTTTGTGGTGAAAGAATTCTTGTTTTGGTATTTTAGATCAGTATTTTTGTTATTGGGTAGCTGCACCCTTGTGTCTTCATAGGTTTTTACAAAAATTTTAATTAATCTTTGTGCATGATTAAAATACATAAAATTATGTATATCAATCGTTATGTATATCTTTTGGAGTTTTCTTCTTGGGTATGATAAAAAAAATTGGTAAAGTATTTGATACTGACAAAAAGTTTATATTTTCTGTAAATAATCAATTATTTATATTAAAGGTATATGTGCTGTTTTAAACTGTACTTTTATAATGTTCAAAACCAGACCAAATTGTTGGTATGATAAACCAAAAATAATTATGTGTGACAATTTCAACAAATTACACGTATATATTGGTATTAACAGAATACGAGTCTATTCAATATGGTGATTGTCTAATGCATATTTATGAAGGAGTAAAGTTTATGGTGGATTCACACAAGTGCACAAGAAGAATGTTGTTATTTTGATGTTTTCCGCCACACTTAACAATTTTTCAGTTATCTGGTGGCGCCCAGTTTTTATTGGTGGAAGAGATAACCCAGATACAACTACCTGGGAAGAGACCACCGACCTTCCGAAAGTAAACTGAGAAACTTCCGACACGAGCAGGATGTACTCCTTATCCTGTTGGACTGTCTTTTACGTCTGAGTGTATCACACTAACAGCTTACGTACGTTTTTGCATCACCATATAATTGTTTACTTTCTAAATTCAGCTTGTGGCATCATGTGACCATGTATATTTCGAAAATGAATATTGTGAAATCATTTAAATTCGTGGGGGCGAATGTTCGTGGGTAAGCAAAATTTTCCTGGTTGGTGAGGACATAATTTTGTGGGTAAGCGATAATAACAATTCCATTGTTTTTACATTTAACAGCTTGATCGAAAGAAAAATAACGCGATTACTGATGTAACTTATCGGAACTATGTGTTTGATGATTAAATCTCTTATTTTAAAAATTTATTTATGAAATTTTCGAGGACACAGTAAATTCATGGGTAAGAGTGACCCACGAAATCCTCTAACATCAATCCCCCACGAACAACGATGATTCCACAGTTAAATAAGAAATTAGCTGGATTCATTTCTAATCCCATCAAGTTAAATTGCATAAAGTGTATAACTAATATAGCTTGATAAAGTATCACTCCTTCCTCAATAACCAATTAACACGGTTTAAATTGTATCGTATTGTTTATTACCATCAACGTGTTACTGTTTACAACAGAATATTTTTAATTTCTTGATAACTACCATTCCAATTTGTTTCAAATTTGGTATAAAGCATCTTTGTGACAAGGGGGATATGTATTGTAAATTTTAGGACTTTCACGTCCTTAGAGCCTGAGGAGCAGGGCAAAAATTGTCAATCATTGACTAATTTTCAAAAATCTTCTCTACAAAAGCATATATCTGTAAGAAAAACTAAATGTATGGTGAGGTAGAGTAGGAAGGCCTCTACCAAAATTGTAAATTTCATTATCCCCAAGGTAGATGTTCTGACTTCAGGGTGTGTCAAAATTTGATTTATAGTGTTTGTGTAAAACATTTAGAAAGCATCTTCTTTTAATGCTATTGACACTAAATTAAAACTAGATAATTTATATTTACCAAAATTGTGAATTTCACGATTTCAAGGCTGAAAGTTCTAGGGTGGGGCCAAATTATAGTGATTATTAGCCGAGTTGCAACGAAGTTGAACTCTGCTATTGGTTTGGTGATGCGGGCGGGCGGTTGGGCGTCAACAATTGGTTTGCGGATGATAACTCGAAAAGTTTACAATCTAATCAAATGAAACTTTGATATATTGTTGTTGTATTTATGACTTCTTTAAGTTTGCTAATATGGTATGAATTTAAAGCTAAATGCATATTGAGAATAAGCAGAAAAGGATTACCAAAATTGTGAATTTGGCAACTCTAGGATTCTGACTCTGGGGTGCATGGGTCTAAATTATTCATATCTTGTTAAAGTTACATATTTCATCAGTATGGGCACTTTCGGGGGCATTTAAGTTTTAAGGTAACTCCATACTCGCAGTTTTATCTGATACAAGTTTGAAAAATGTATTTATTTCCATTCATTGGAGTTAAAACTAACAAATTATCAAATGAAATACAAAGGTCATCACACTTTTTAAGATACGAGACGTACATATACAGAATCGTATATCACCGTCAGAAAATTGCCTTAAACAGCGTTATCAAAATTTCATACAAACTGGTTATGACGATATAGTAGCATTCATAACAATTTCATGAAACTGTATCTTCACAAAAATATACAAAATGTCTGTAAAAAATATAGGAAATCTATCGCATAATAGACTTGATAAAGAAATCAATAGAAACAGAGTTATTGTCCTTGGATTCAATATTTTGAAACGTATCATTGATTATTCATCTATAACTTAGACCTTTGAAATAGTTTATTTTTAACAAGATATTTAACAATAACTATCGGAAAAGACTCCAACAAAATTAATGTTCCTATCATGCATAAATCTAAATAAATGATTGATTTTGCAAAATATGATGACATCACAGGAGGGTGGAATTACTTTAAGAAAACATTTTATTTTTTACTGTTACTGAATGCAAGGTGAAGATAACGAACAGTGATCATTCTCATAACTCCTACAAGTAATACAAAATAGATAGTTGGGCAAACACGGACCCCTGGACACACCAGAGGTGGGATCAGGTGCCTAGCAGGAGTAAGCATCCCCTGAATATTAGAATTTGGCTTAGATATATGGAGAACAGAATTTTTTTTCAGATTTCATAGCCCTTGGGCTAATGATATTTTAAACAAATACTCAGGTGATCGATAAGGCCTTTGCGCCTCTTGTTTGTATGAAATTTTATGTTTGATTTTTGGGTCCATGTGCTCCACGACACATTATAGGAAGATAAGCATGGTGAGATACTATATGGTAAATGTGAACTTTTAGGTCAGCTAATACACGAAAAAATTAAATTGACAAGGTTTGATGAATTGATTTTATATCTATGTCAAACTTTCTCCATTTTGGAGTCTTCAATTCACAAAAAATGTGGCCATGTTAACAAATGAGTTTTTAACAGTACATCTGTACTACCAAATGTATTCTGATTAAAAAATCCAGTGTATTTAGTTTCCATGTGTACTGATGAACTGACTGGGCATAGATAAAAACTTTTCATAAATCTAACAGATGTATTCCATATCAAGCAACATTAACATCAGAAATCTCCTTAATTAACACATTTGACTGATTTACTGATGATTGACAGTCTTTCAGTAGTTAAAGTAATTGTCCAAGTTCTGGTATTCTCATTTGTGTAGCACTTCGTATTTTATTCCATGGATATTGTCCGAGTGATTGTTGGTAGGAGTATCGAGCAGCCTGGAGGTTCCCCCGAGATCTGTTGATAGATACCCAGGATCTGCCATGATATGTCTCTTAGTAGTTGTGGTACACACAGCCCCTGATCATGGTGAACTAACACCTGTAGATCATTAAGAGCTGTTTGTGCTCTCATTGTGTCAATATGTCTGTAACACAAGAACTCCAGCATGTGTAACACAACTAGGGGTGGGATAAACATTACAGGGAAATGGTTCTGTAGAGAAACACTCTGCTCTGTCATTAATTCATTGATATAAATGATTCTGTTGTATAATCTGATATCCCATGCTAAAGCATGTCTTAACTTTGTAGACCAGGACTGTCCTCCTACAGCCTCAGTATACCTCTCTGTGTCTACTGTCACGTCATACATCACATATGGCTGTGCTAAGTTGACCTTTGTCATCTCTACCACAGACAAAGCTTCTGTGTATCTGAGTGTCTTGTAATAATACATTGCAATGTACAACCTGTCAGAAACCCACCAAAATTTCAACATATGACAGGACATTCTGTCAGCAATATACATCAGCTTGTTTTCAGTGGTGTTGCTGTACATGTTTTGTAATGTAAAAGCAACTCTGTGTAGGAGGGAGGCTGCAAGTACCTGTAACATGAAAACTTGATACTGTGTCAGGGGTGAGACTATCAACTGTTCTACTGTGTTTAGGTGCTTCATAATGAGGTAGAGGTCTGATGAGAGCAGTGAATTCTTTTCATATATCTTGCTAAACATTTCTTCATCAAACTCGATCTCAGATACCAGAGTATGTTCATCAGTAGACATACTGAGTCTGCGGTTATAAAGGACTTACAATATAGGACCTGAGGGAGGGACTGTGTAGCAGGGATGCTAAACCTTTTTCAAAAATACCATACAGTCTAACAAATAATTTATTTTGTGTTTCACCGTGGATATTACTGAGCAACATGTTGTTTTCTGGAATGAAAAAGTTTGGACAGACTCCCTCATACACCCAATTTAAGGATGAGTTTAAAGCAGTACCAGAAACATTTCAGGAGATTCTGTGGACACCAGTTAGGTATTATGTTTCGTTGAATCGTCCAGAAAACTGCTGTCTTCATGTGATAGGAACACAGTAATTTCTCATCATCACCTAATCCATTGTTAATGACTTCAGTTACAATTTCAGCAAACCATAAGTTACGAATTGACAGTGGTTCATTGAGTACACAAGTTTTTGTTCTGCAAGAGAAAATGAAATTCTCCATTCATTGCTTTCATGATTTCCGAATTTGTGTCCCATTTCTACAAAGTGATGTAGTGTTTTTGTTCTAGTCAATCAAACGTTTTAATGACTACATTTGTCATGATAACATGGAATGACCTGACACCCCTTATAATTAGAACAGCCTGTGTGTATATAAACCCGGGGTGCTGTGATTCTGGATCATTTTTTCTTCCAAGCTGATCGGAGAGAGAGGGAGCTTAAAGAAGTAAGGCTAAATAAAGGGTTTAGAATAAGGAAAGGTAAGAGACAATCAATTCAGTGGCCCGAATAGAGCTGAAGCTGTTTTTGGTTGTTTACTCGCCTTATTGTTTTCTGGAGTGGTAGTCCATTGTGACCGACCATAGCACTGACAGTAAGTCAGGGAAAATAGCTAGTGTTGGGGATAGTGGCCCGAATAGAGCCGACCTGTTCCTGGTACTAGTCTATTTAGTTAAGAAAACACACTATTTACTTTCTTCAAGTCTTCCATTTATTATTGATTTACTTCTTGATTTCAACCCAAGGTAGGGACATTCAAATAAATAGATATATATCAAATCAGTGATTGAGGAAAATTATACTTTAGTTAAGCAAAGAAGTTCTTTTCGAACTCATACTAGATTGACGGCAATAGAGTGCCGTTACATTATTTAGTGGCAGCAGTGTACGCTTTTTTGTTTGAATTTTGTTTATCAAATTGTTAACCATGGGGTCAAATGTTGAAGATATAATTACGCGTGAAATATCATTCCTTGAGGAAGAAATACAAAGGTTAGAACTAGAATTAGATTCTGCAAGACACTCAACTCCCATGATAGTACGACACGCAGGTCAGTCAGGTTTGGCACAACCTACACCCCGCCATAATACAATGATCAACCAAATGGTAAGCCCAAGTGCACTGTGTAGTCACTTGGTTCGCCAAAGGAGCTCGACAAATCATTTGGCAGGCCAGGGTGATAAAACGGACCATTCTGATTCGAGAAACAGTATGGCATGCCATAGTAGACCTAGCAATCAGGGTACTAGCAATCTGTTTTAGCCGCAAATAGGTGCACAAGTACAATCAACAGATCAAGTTTCTGCGGACAGCAATAAGTATTCGTCACACGCCAGTACTGTACATAAAACTTCGCAATCTCGCATGGTGAACCAAAAGCATCATTTCATTAAACCTGCGACGTTTGATGGAAGTATGTCTAAAAAGGCATGTATTTAGCAGTATCGCTCAGAGGAAATACACGGGGTGTGTTGGGGAATCTGCCAGGAGCTGACCAACGTGACTATAAAGTACTGTGTACTGCTCTGAAACAGCGCTTTGCGCCGACAAACCAGACTGAGTTATACAGAGCTCAACTCCGGGAAAGGAAGCAAAGAGCAGTAGAGACTTTGCCTGAGCTAGGCCAGGATATTAGAAGACTCACGAATTTAGCATATCCAACAGCCATTGTTGATCTAAAGGAAATTCTGGCGAAGGAACAATTCATAGATGCGATCAGAGATCCCGACATGAGACTGCGAATTAAAAAGGCACGTCCGGCGGATTTGAATGCTGCTGTACGTCATGCCGTTGAGTTACAGGCAGAACGCTGACAGGAAAATGCAGGAAAGTCAAGGATTTGTAAGAGCTATGGAAAATGATGCAGTAAATGCAAAAGGATTCAAAACTCACAAAGTTTTGAGGGAAATAACAGACTTTAGCATCGCTTCAAAAAGAAGTGAAAGCAATTAAGGACAGCCAGAGCCAGAGATTGCCATCAAACTGCAGTTCTAAGCAAGGGGATAAGTTTCAAAGCAAACGGCCTAAATGTTATTTTTTGTGGAAAGCTGGGTCATTTTAAAAATAAGTGCAGACATTTTTTGGCACCAAAGATAATCCGAAAGAGTCACAGTTTGGGAGAAAATCTGTAGTAACAGATGACAACAAATCTAAGAATTCGAAGGATGGTAATGTTGCACATTTGAGTTGTGGGACGTCTGAAATTCTTCACAAGACAGGCGAGTCAGGAATGTTCGTCGAAATAACAGTAGAAGGCAAGGTATTAAAATTCTTGATTGACACGGGAGCAACGGTTACCTTGGTGTCAAAATCTGCAATAGACAAATGCCCGATAAGCCTTTGGAGCAGTTAAGGTCAGAAATTTTGATTGCTGATGGTACACCATTGAACGTACATGGGACACAACTTTTTGAATTTTCTCTACAAGGGATACGATTCACACAGAAAGTTGTTATTGCTGATTTAAGTGTTGAGGGAATTCTTGGATTAGATTTCTTGAGGACGAACGTTTGTAGCCTAGACTTGTCAGAGGGCATTTTGACAATGGCAAAAGTGGAAAAATCAATTACTTGCAATTACAAGGGAAAGATAGGTTGCTTCAGAATCACTCTGTGTGAGAACGTATCCATACCACCAATGAGTGAAATAATAGCATATGGCAACGTACAAGTCATAAACAATAAGGAAAATGTACATATTCCCAAGGCTGGTATAATAGTCATGTGAGCAGTTTCAGGGCTCTGAAAGGGCACTAGTTGCACGTACTCTTGTTGCCAGAAACCCCGAAAATAAAGTTCCGATACGATTGATGAATTTACACAATGAGGCTACAAGTTTGGGTGAAGGTACGTTTATTGCCAATATAAGCCCTATAGATGATGTTTACAACTTGAACGAAGATAACACACATAATGGTAACCAGAGAGTTGGCATTGCAGAATTGCCAGACCATTTGCAAGATTTGTTTGAGAGGTGCATTGCACATATTTCCCCTGAACAAAAGGAGGTTGTTGGGAAGTTACTTCTCCGTTATCAATCATCCTTTTCAAAATCAGACAGAGATTTAGGAAGGACAGATATTATTCAACACAAAATTGAGACGGGGAACAGTAGACCAATAAAGCAGACACCCAGACGCATTCCTGTGCACATGCAGAAAGAAGTTGACTTGCATATTGATGACATGCTACAGCGAAATGTCATAGAACCTTCGTGTAGCCCATGGGCATCAAATATTGTATTAGTCAAAAAGAAAGATGGTTCGACGAGATTTTGTATAGATTATCGAAAACTGAACAACATTACTCTTCATGTTGCCTATCCTCTGCCGAGAATAGATGATTCCCTAGATCAGTTAAGAGGTGCCAAATGGTTTTCAACATTGGACTTGTGTTCTGGATATTGGCAAGTAGCCGTCGATCCAAAAGACAGACAGAAAACAGCTTTTACGACGAGGCGTGGACTATACGAATTCTCAGTTATGCTTTTCGGGCTTTGCAACACTCCAGCTACCTTTGAGCGTTTAATGGAAACGGTACTCAGAGGCTTGCAATTTGAGACATGCCTGATTTATCTTGATGACATCATTGTCTTTGGAAAAACCTTTGAGAAAATGGTTGACAATCTTTCCAAAGTTTTTGATCGTCTTGAGACAGCTGGATTGAAATTGAAACCCAAAAAATGTGTTCTTTTTGCTCGACAAGTTGAATTTTTGGGTCATATTGTGTCACCCGAAGGTATTTCAACAAGCCCGGATAAGACAAAGGCAGTAGAGTGTTGGGGTGCACCTGGTAACATAACGGAAGTAAGATCATTTCTTGGCCTCTGTAGTTATTACAGAAAATTTGTCAAAGATTTTGCATCCATAGCAAAACCGATGCTTATCAAAGTCTGAACGACGATATTGTGTAACAAGAAAGGAGCTATTGGCAGTGACACATTTCGTTAACTATTGTAGGCATTATTTGTATGGTAAACCGTTTCTTGTACGTACTGACCATAGTTCTCTTCGTTGGCTCACGAGTTTTAAAAATCCAGAGGGGCAGTTTGCACGATGGATCGATGTACTCTCTACATACAATTTTAGGATCGAACATCGACCAGGTCGATTGCATGCAAATGCAGACGCTATGAGTAGACTTCCTTGCAGACAGTGTGGGTATCATTTGGATTTGGAAAAACAAACATACTTGCCTGTCTGTAGTCAGATTTCTAAGGGTGAATCATTGCTGTCTGCACAGCAAGCAGATGGTGACTTACAAAAGCTACGGTTCATGGATAGAGGCTGGCTCCTGCCCTCCTTCTAAAACAATTTCTTCTGAAAACCACTTTCTTAAGTCTCTAGTCCCTCAGTTTGACAGACTTTGTATCAAAGATAATCTTGTGTGTCGAAAGTGGGAAGATTTGGAATTAAATAAGGTAGATTACCAGTATGTAGTCCCCTACTCGGAACGTCGCAATTTGCTTCGACAATATCATGATGAGAAAACATCAGGACATCTTGGCATCAAGAAAACATTATCAAAAGTACGGTCAAGGTATTACTGGCCAGGTTTGCAACGCGATGTACGTCAGTATATTGCAGGCTGCGAATTATGCTCCAAAATAAAGAGTGATACAGTGACCAAGTGTGCACCAATGAAAATTGTATATACAGGTTACCCTATAGAAAGGATAGCAACAGACATTTTGGGCGAGTTGCCAATGACAAAAAGTGGTAATAAGTACATGTACATTTTGGTGGTAGCTGACTACTACACTAAATGAACGGGAAGTTTTGCAATGCCAAATATGGAAGCTCGTACGGTTGCGAAAATTATTGTGGAAGAGGTTATATGTCGCTTGGGTGTACCGGCAACCATCCATTCAGACCAGGGTAGACAGTTTGAGAGTAAACTGTTTACGGAAATGTGTTCTTTGTTAGGCATTAAAACGACACATACAACACCATACCATCCACAATCTGATGGTATGGTGGAACGATTTAATTGTACACTCACCACGATTTTGAGCAATTTTGTAAATGACAACCATTCAGATTGGGATGAGTACTTGCCTTACGTCATGATCGCATACAGGTCCACAACTGGTTTTTCGCCGAATTCTCTTATGTTAGGCAGAGAGGTATGCACACCTTTAGATATTATGTATGAAGTACCTCCCCCAATTAAGCCTATGACACAGAACGAATGGGTCTGGCAGCTGCAAGAGAGACTTGAGAATGCACAAAAGATTGTAAGAGCAAACACAAATCAATCCATGGTCCGCCAGAAACACTATCATGATAAAAAGTTAAACTGGGGCCAATTTTGTGTCAATGATGAAGTGTATGTGTTATTTCCAAGAACAAAGTCCGGACAGTCGCCAAAATTTACAAGTTATTGGCGTGGCCCGTTCAAAATCATCAAGAAATTGTCCGATGTTACATATATGGTTAATTGCGGTTTCCGAGGGTCAAATCGGGTCATACACGTTGACAGGATAAGGCTAAAGCGCTCTCTCAGATTGGTTGGGGAAAAGAGCGAGGTTGATGCAGAGAATAATGTTGAGAAAATCGATGATGAAGTTCTTGCAAGTCAAATACCTACAAGTGAAACAAATGTGGTGCCAAAATCTAATGATTATTGCACTGTAAATGATGAGTGTCAATGGACAAATACAGAGGCAGATTTGCCTACGAGACAATTTCGAAGTAGAAAACCCCCTGTTTGGTTAAACGATTACGAAACAATTATTAGTTTTGTTAACATTTTTTTATTGTTTCAGATTGCAATTATGGTAAAGACAAAGGTGACAAGTAGAACGGGCGCAAGAAAATGTCCGATGTGTTCAGAGTTATGTCATGGAGATGTGGAGTTCTCTAACCATGTAGTACAGTGTGCTATGCAGGAATATTCTTGTGACTTTTGTGATTTTACATCACAAAAGGAATGTAATGTAAAGAGACACATGAGAAGGGCCCACAAGGGATTGCTAAAAGATCCTTTTCCGTTAGGAATGAAATCAGACACAGATCATCCTGCCAGTGCAAAGAAAATGGAGGATGTGTCAAGCAAAGTGGACAGTGACTCGGGCTCAGAAATTGAAGATTGGTTATTCCAGGATACAGGCGACGATCTCAAGCTGGATAAATCTTCTGTGTATAAAGATGATGGAGATGACGATGCTGTGCGAGACACAACCGTTAATCTTTTGGAAGGACGCGTTTTCAGGAAGAAGACGTATCCAATTCTACCAGGAAAGCGTTTCCTGAGTCTTGATACAGTATATTCTAGTGCCTCGACAACTACACAAACTGAAAATGACAGTGATAACGCACCTTTGAAATGCAATGCTTTTTCGCAAACAGAATTTGCAACAGAGGATGTAAAGAAAACAATCAAAAAATTTCGAGAGGGTGAAATTGACATTAAAGAGGTCACGACAGAAAAGTTCATGATTTTGTAAATATCTTTCTTAGGTTTCGGAACATTTGAAAGCGTTGACACAGGTAGTGATAATTTTGTTTCCTAGTTTATTGTGGTTAATGGAAAATTTAAAAAAAACCAAGAAAAATGTGTTTTCATTCGGGACGAATGTACCCAGAGGCGTGGGTAATGTAGTGTTTTTGTTCTAGTCAATCAAAAGTTTTAATGACTACATTTGTCATGATAACATGGAATGACCTGACACCCCTTATGATTAGAACAGCCTGTGTGTATATAAACCCGGGGTGCTGTGATTCTGGATCATTTTTTCTTCCAAGCTGATCGGAGAGAGAGGGAGCTTAAAGAAGTAAGGCTAAATAAAGGTTTTAGAATAAGGAAAGGTAAGAGACAATCAATTTAGTGGCCCGAATAGAGCTGAAGCTGTTTTGGTTGTTTACTCGCCTTATTGTTTTCTGGAGTGGTAGTCCATTGTGACCGACCATAGCACTGACAGTAAGTCAGGGAAAATAGCTAGTGCTGGGGATAGTGGCCCGAATAGAGCCGACCTGTTCCTGGCACTAGTGTATTTAGTTAAGAAAACATACTATTTACTTTCTTCAAGTCTTCCATTTAATATGTTGTATGGTGTGACTGTTGAGACGAGCGAAGCCCATTAACATCTTGCAACACGACTTTTATCCGCCTTTTCATTTAACGCGGGAAATATAACGCGCTTGGTGTAAACAGTTACAAATTGTGACGTCATATTAGCTGCAATGTTTTTTCTTCTCTCAAACCAAGCAAAAACAAAACGTTTGAAGCTATGAGAAAGCTTGTCTGGAATTTAAAAACGTTAATTGTACTTTCTAAACAATCTAATTATTTTAATTACGGGATTGTCAATGAAGTATACCGCAGTGACGGCGACATTTTTCCGGAGGCATTATGGGTAGTCCCCATCATTTTTCAGCTGATGAAGAGCAAACTACGTGACTCAATTGCGTAATCATTGGAGCGAGCTTTCTTCAAGTCTTCCATTTATTATTGATTTACTTCTTGATTTCAACCCAAGGTAGGGACATTCAAATAAATAAATATATATATTCAATCAGTGATTGAGGAAAATTATACTTTAGTTAAGCAAAGAAGTTCTTTTCGAACTCATACTAGATTAACGGCAATAGAGTGCCGTTACAGTGACATCCACTTCTAATTATGTCCCCAACAACCTGTGGTTGGGGCCATGTGTGACATCTGTTTATCCATGAGGAGGCAGACGGAGGCCAAAAGTCACTACCAAAACAGTGATCTTTCGATAACTCCACTGCCACATGGACCATGTACTGTAGAGTTGGGGAATATCTCAGAACATGTGATCGCTCTGTATTTAGAACTAGATATATAAAGTCTACCATTAATTGTGACTACCGGGGTAATGCTGAGATAATTCTGCTCTCTGCTCTTGGTGTCAGTAATACGCAAGATCGCGACTACTTTTTCTGTCTTGGTTTTAAATTTTACTTTCCCCTTTCAAGGTCTCGCGAGACTCAGAGTTTGCGAGAATTTGGGCATGTTCGTAAAATAATACCAGTTCTGCAACTTTTGTCGTGATCGATTCACCCGATTTTAGCAATGGCATACTGTCATTGCATTGCAGTAGACTGTAGTTAATGATTCAAGAAAGAAATATAATACGCAGAAATATCCACAACTGATATATTTTAATGGAAATGTGGTGGATTTTTTCCCACTGCTGTCAGCCAGGAAATTCCCAAAGCTGAGAAGAGCTTGCGTCAAAATATATAGCTTTGCGAGCTAAATTGAGAAGTTCATTTTTCCTGTATCCAGACGCTTTTACACACCTTTCATCTAAAAATGCTTTTAATTGTGGAAAGCACGTGGAGGTTAAATCGTCTTCCGATGCCATGTTTTGAATAAACAAAAAATGCCCAAGATCGACGCGCTTTTCCGGACTTCTTTACAAGAGGGTTCCACTAACTCGGTATTTACGATCTTGCGTATTGAAGTAAAGTAAATCCTGGTGGACTTTCAGAAGAGACAAAGAGAATCAGGGCTTGTCTGTGTACATTGTAGAACTGGGTCTGAGGTAAGTCCCAGATCACTGGGTGGTTGTTAAACCAATACATAACATCCCTATCAGATCTCTTCATTCTGAACCCTTCTCTGTGACTTCCACTCCACATTTCCGTGTTCATATTACTTGTTATTTCTTTATTCCGAACCATCTCCTGAATGTCCATCATATCTCTCCGCATTGCCACCTGTTGTGAGGTCCCCACTGCATGACACAGTCCCACAAACACAGACTCTCACATATGCTGTATACCTGTTTCACTGACAAAATGATTAGAGATATAGAAATTATAGCTTTGACTTAAGAATAAATTTCATGAAATTCATATTAAGTGTACCATCATTTGTTACTTACATTTGGGGTGTTATACTGGAGGAATCCATAGGCGCTCCCCAGCTTAATTGTTAGAATATATATATATATATATCTCTACTATACTATAAATTTATGTTTTTAACAGTTAAGCTGGGGAGCACCTATGGAGGAATCCATTGTTTTGGGTATTTTCAGATCTGGAAAGTTCCACTTTATCTACTTTCATTTTAGTCTGGTCCCAGCCCCCGCCACTCGTTGATCTTTCGTTCTAACGAATAACCCCATTTACACCTGTAGTGGACAGTATAAGAGGGGACTAGCTTTTCTAGTGATGTGGTAGAGTGTCTCTATCACACAAGCAACGGCGGGCGTGATCAGCACCTGGCTGGGTGACCGCTACATGTTACACACCTTTTGCTTGTGTACATTTTTAACATCTCAGGGAGATGCATAAAAATGCTTTGTTAATTTACTACTTGTATCACAAGATAGTAATTTTTATCATAGCGATATTCTCTGATTTTAGATAATGATGATAGTAAAAAACAAAAAACAAAAAAACATCGCTCACCAGAGTCATCTTGGCTCATATCTAAAGATTTCCCCTATATATATCAGCTTATAAAACTTTGATCCCTTTTGTGGCCCCAACCTACTCCCGGGGGCCACGATTTGACTAAACTTGAATCTGCACTATGTCAGCAAATGTAAACTCCTTTGGCCCAATGGTTCTTAAAAAGAGGTCTATTTAATGATATGTAAAACTTTGATCCCCTATTGTGGCCTCATCTTAACCCCAGGGGTCATGAGTTTAACAAACTTGAATCTGCTCTATATCAGGAAGCTTTCGGGTAAATATCAGTTTTTCTGGCTCAGTGGTTATTGAGAAGAAGATCTTTAAAGATTTCCCATATATATTTGTATGTAAAACTTTGATCCCCTATTGTGGCCCCATACTACCCCCAGGGGCCATGATTATAATAAACATGAATCTGCATTATGTCAGGAAGCTTTCATGTAAATCTCAGCTTTTCTGGCTCAGTGGTTCTTGAGAAGAAGATTTTTAAAGATGTTTCCTATATATTTGTATTTAAAACTTTGATCCCCTATTGTGGCCCCATCCAACCCCCGGGGACCATGATTTTAACAAACATGAGTCTGCATTATGTAAGGAAGCTTTCATGTAAATTTCAGTTTTTCTGGCCAGGTGGTCCTTGAGAAGAAGATTTTTAAATGACCCCACCCTATTTTTACAGTTTTGTTATTATCTCCCCTTTGAAGGGGCATGGCCTTTCATTTAAACATATGCAGACTTGAAATCCCTTTACCCAAGGATGCTTTTGGCCAAGTTGGTTATAATTGGCCCAGTGGTTCTGGAGAAGAAGTCGAAAATGTAAAAAGTTTACGGACAGACGACGGACAACAGGCAATCAGAAAAGCTCACTTGAGCTTTCAGCTCAGGTGAGCTAAAAAGCTGATTTATAAGTGACTCCCAATAGGCCAGGGGTCTGGGTAAATGGTGCAAAATCCTGTATTCTGAGCATTTCCTGGCAATTCTTTTTCTATTTTGAATTATCTGCTTTTTAAACGAAACTTTTATGTTACATATACGGTTTAAAAATTCTTAAGTGATACTTCTATCGAACGAAAATATCGTAAATATATATCAGTGTTTCGTCTTATTTGTCCTATATACTTAAATGATATTCTGGTGTTGATAAATTTGAATGATGCAATTACATGTAAGTATCCACCTTTCATATCATTTTGACTCAAAGTCTCGCTAAAATTGAATAATTTAAATTTTTTAGTCCGAAAAAGGTGTTCCGGAGACACACACCCCGACACCACCACCCCACCCCCTTCTGAATCCGCCCTTGCCTGTTATATTATTAATGAGATATTTCCCCTTGTAATTCATTGGTTGTGTGAACTTTGAGAAAACTTTAATAACCTGTGACTTAGATTTTCATTGTATGAATTTACGTATGTTATGAAGAAAAGATATTTTTAGGGAAAAAATCAAATCCTCTGTATTTTTAACCTCAGCATCTTTGTTGAAATGCTGTTTTGCTGCAATGGCAGTTGCCTATCAACAACATGGACCAACTAGTCTGATAGTGGTATCCATTGTTCAGGACAGAGAACGTCATAAAAGAGAGAGGACCTGGCTGTTGTGAATTCTAGTACGATCGATTTCGTAACCAAAAGAAGTAAAAACATTAATAGGACATTTGCGATGTTTCCGACATTTTCTCTAAAGTTATAGATATGAAGAGTTCTTGTATGACTTACAAAATAAGTCTCAATTTTATATTTTAGTAATATTACCATACTATAAATCTTTCCTACAGTAATGTTTATTTAGTAATACACAAGAGCCGAATTTACATTTTACTTACAACAACCAGGAACTGTCAAAATACGCTAACTCTAAAACAGACATAGTAATAAGGTATACCCCCAATTTTTGTTTGTTTGTAGAAACAAGATAGAATGCAAGTGAATTGTATGTGAAATGTCATGAATAATTATACTGTATACTATTGAGAAAGGTCGCGTATATCTTGAAAACTCTATGGATACTCAGAGAACTATGAACATAGCATTTATTACAATAAGCTGTGAAAGTAGGGACCAAATCTAATTCTGGCTGTATTAAATATTGTATTACTCAATGACCCGTATCTCTGCCCATGTAAGATGGCGTTTTCCATAGCCAGATCGACAGATCGGCTTATCATGTATAGTTGCAATTTTCTCCATTATGATCCCACAATTGAATACTTACACACGTAATTTCACACAAATGATGTGATGGATTTCAACAAGATACATTTATTCAATTTTTTTCAGATGTAATATCTTTCTGACTGTTATTCAATTTTTAAAAAATCAAATACCTGTATCTGTACTTTTTCATCTAAAATGATTGAAACTAGCAGCTACAAATAATATATCACCTGCGGGGTTACAATGTAATCTCGTCTTCAGTATAGAGCTTGCTTGGACACCATTGCAAGCCAGCGTCCCATCGGGTGCGGATCCAGGAATTCCTGAAAGGGAGGTATACCATTAATTTTGGTTTTCAAAGGGGGCTCCACCCTCAAAACACGTGATTTTTACCCTTTTTAAGCAACATTTTTTGACAAAAGGGGCGGGAGTTCCGACCCCTGGAAACCCCCCGAACCCCCCCCCCCCCCCCCCCCCCTGGATCTGCCACTGCCCAGGTACATGGGCTGGCTTCATGAAAAATCATGCAGTAATTAAGAAATAGAAATTTCCCATTATTTTTTGTAATTGTTCCCTAAATTCAATGAATATTTAATATGTCCTGCAGGGTTATACTGAAAAGTACTCCATTTGTTTTTGATACTCACTGCTTGTTATGGGGAAATGACCCACTAATATTTGAACAGAAATTTTTCCCCTCTGTACAAATGTATATCTGAGATTCTTTTAGGTTTGAATTATGATATGCAATTTTTAAAATTAAAGTTGAATTTTATAAAGTGTGTATGACAGTCTTCTATAATTTGTGAATGTACATAAGTAATAAAAGTTTTAAGAACTTGTATTCAATCCCTTACTACTATACAATGAAATATGTTCAAAACAAAACAATGAAAATTTTGACAATTATTCAATAAAAGGGGTCATATTCTTGTGCATCTAAATTAGATGTTAGGTCTGCTTGCATACTCGCTTCATAAAGTATGCAAGTGGATCCAACATCTGATTTTAATTGTGAAATTTTCTCTGAAATGAGGGGGGGGGGGTTCAACATGAAAAAATACATAGTTCAGGAGGGGAGCTTGGCACTTGGCTTACACCCCTGGCAGAGGTTAATTCTTCACCTGATATCGAATCACCTCTGGGTTTTTTTTTTTTTTTTTTTTTTAGTTACATTTTTCTCTCACTCAGAAAGTACTTTTATTGTTTAGATATTTTTGGATACACCTGTAGTATGTAGTGGTCAATGACATCTGACCTGTAAACCTCTGCATGCTTGCAATGATTGTTGACTATATTTGAGTCCATATGCATTGTGCTTTAAAGGTAAGTATAACTAGTGTTTCCTGTTTATAATTCCTCTTAACATGAATCTGCATGGACTGGTCATCATGAACAGAGCTTAGAACGTGTGTACTACAAGGTAAGGTTATATTTACTAATTAAATACATCAATTCTGATTATGCTGTGTAAGGTTTAGTGGTTGAAATATATATGATACACATGTTGATGGTATAGCAATGATAATTTGAGGGTTATATACCTATATATTTCTTCAATATTACGTAGATATTACATACAACACAAGGCTGTGATGGATCAGTTATGTTGGAAAGGGAGACAACTCTAATTAATCGTCAGCTACAGGTTTGTCCAAAATATTCTTGAATACTTTATCATGACGAGCATAAAGCATTTCTTGTACAATTTTCAAGGTTATGATTTTCTTACTAGAAATTTGATTTTGGTTTGTAGAAATCTGCGTATTGAATCCATGATTGAGCAATATCTTAAAACTTCTAAGACAACTTGAATATTCAACAAACACAGAAAAAAAACAACCTTTTAAGTTGATCCACTGAATTTTAGTATCACTGAAATACTGTTTGTATTCTTATTTAATGATAGATTTCATATTTTCAACATCCTTGACTTAAAACTGCACTAAAATGTAAAATTATTTTATCTAATCTTACACTTATTCGGGCACCCCCAATGCGTCAGATCCGATTGCAATTGAAATTTTAGATATACCAAAATGAATCGTACATGATCAACTAAATTTGTATTCTTATAAAATATTACTTTTCTTTAGAAACAATATGAGACTTTATTCATGGCTGGAGAAAAAAGAGGGCGGATTTTGGGGGTTGGTGGTGATCTTTGCGGCATTCATGATCCAGATTCCATCTTTCGGAACCGCCCAGAGTTTTGGTATCTACAACATGTATCTGCTGAAGTACTTCAGTGGTGCCAGTCCGGCTGCTGTGGCTCTGATTGGTTCAATCAATGTGGGCGTGTTCCTGGGCTCAGGTGAGTACAATCCTTTCGCCAATAGGCAACTAACTGCTGTCATCAATGGCTGTAGATTTAGACTGGTATCTATTCCAAAGTGTTGGAGTAGTTTCATGTACTTTCCATGATGATAATACATAGCAAGTCCGCGTTTTCTGATGCAGTCCTTTCTTGAATATTTTCTTAACACACACCATTGTCTCCTGTCAAAGCTGTGTATGTTATGCTAAATCTGAAGATATCCGAACAAGAACATTTTAAGGAGGAGGAGTGGGGGGGGGGGGGGGGGGGGAGGGGGGGGGGGGGGTAGCTGGCAACAATTTTCAATTCATACATCATTATACTATATCAAGCATTGACTGGGTCCTTATTTTTGTACACTATGATGGCATACTCAGACTACTAGTTACACTTACATGTAACATTTATATTTAGGTCCCATAGCTACATTTCTGATGAACCACATGAGTCATCGCAAGGTGGCCCTGCTTGGAGCTGTGCTTAGTTCGGCTGGCCTGATAGCGATGCCTTTTGCTCCAAACCTGGTGTATATGTACGGGTTCTATGGGGTGCTTTCTGGTAAGATTTTAAGAATTTAGTGTTCTTTGATGTTCATTGAAATATTTTGAGTGTTGCTCTGATTTCATGATCCATGCCGATTGTTAGGACGTTCTTGGCACACTGATTTTGACTATGGATAACTCCGTTTACCTGATCAAGATATAGGGCTCACGGTGGGTGTGACCGGTCGAGAGGGGATGCTTACTCCTCCTAGGCACCTGATCCCACCTCTGGTATATCAGGGGTCCGTATTTGCCCAACTCCCTATTTTGTATTGCTTAATATAGGAGTTATGAGATTGATCACTGTTCGTTATCTTCACCTTTCATGATTTTATAAGTTTTGATGTACATGTACATTTGAATGTTAAGAAGTGCTCATTTTTAATGAGTGATAATTTGAAATCCAATCAAAACTGTGCTTTTTCAAGGGCTTGGATTTTGTTTGGTCTACGTCCCATCACATGTGCTCTCGGGATTATACTACGATGAAAAACGGAGTTTGGCAACAGGACTGGCTACCAGTGGTTCCGGTGTCGGCGCTATCATTTACCCGCTGCTGGTGAACGTTCTGGTAGACACTTTTGGCTGGAGGGGGTCCTTCTACATAGTGTGTGGCATCAGCATGCAGAACATCGTATTCGCCAGCTTGCTCAGACCAGTTCCTGAGACGCTGAAGAGAAGATACCAAGAGGCAGCTAAGATGAGAGAGGTTGAGCCAGGTGAAATGGAAGATGATGTTGGAAACAATCAGAAAATGGAGGTAGGAAATCAACAGAATCGTCCATCATCTGATGTACAACTTCTTCCAACATCATCTGTCCCTGAAAAAGAGAAGGGAGATGATCAAAAGTTTCCTTCAGAGAATCCAGAAGTTTGTGTGTCTGAACATGACATAGATCTGACTGTGCAGGAGATATCTATCAAGCAGGCATCAAATGACGAAAAGCAGGACTTCAGTGAAGGAAAATCAGAAAGTAAGCTGGAGGAAAGTATCAAGTCCTCTCCTCCTGGCAGCCCAACCAAGTTAATCAAACAGGAGAGTTCTGAAAATGAGGAGGATAATCTTTTCAAAGGCAAAGATATACATAGGGATAGCTTAAACGAAGTTGAAAAGTTAGCCTTAACCAAGAAAAGCACCTGCTCCATTCTGTGTGACTATGCCTTTATCATTTTCTTTGCCAACAACATTTTCTGGAATATGGGGGTTGTGATTATCTTGTTATTTGGACCACAATATCTTTTGTACATTGGACTGAATGAGCAATCCTCTGCTCTGGTCTTCAGCATCGGAGGCATTGGAGCATTTGTAGGCAGCATTATTGGTGGCGTTCTGGGAAACGTGAAGAATTTACGATTGGACATTGCGTACATTGTTATAACTGTGATTACTGGATTCATTTGCCTCATCATTCCCTCTCCAGTATTTCATTCTTTTGGAGGCATGGTCTTCCTCTACGTCGTTTTTTCCGTAATGTCCAACATGATTGCTGGTTTGTTGGTGGTTGCAGTGGCAGCCATCGTTGGAGCAGACGCCATAGGAACAGGCATGGGCTACATCATGCTGGCTAACGGAATAGGGAGCATCGTAGCTCCCCCACTAATAGGTAAGCTTGCAACGGAATAACGGAATAGACAGCATCGTAGCTCCTCCACTAATAGGTAAGCTTGTAACGGAATAACGAAATAGACAGCATCGCGGCTCCCCACTAATAGGTAAGCTTTTAACGGAATAGACGGCATCGTAGCTCCCCCACTAATAGGTAAGCTTGTAACGGAATAGACGGCATCGTAGCTCCCCCACTAATAGGTAAGCTTGTAACGGAATAGGCGGCATCGTAGCTCCCCCACTAATAGGTAAGCTTGTAACGGAATAGGCGGCATCGTAGCTCCCCCACTAATAGGTAAGCTTGTAACGGAATAGGCGGCATCGTAGCTCCCCCACTAATAGGTAAGCTTGTAACGGAATAGGCGGCATCGTAGCTCCCCCACTAATAGGTAAGCTTTTAACGGAATAGACGGCATCGTAGCTCCCCCACTAATAGGTAAGCTTGTAACGAAATAGACGGCATCGTAGCTCCCCCACTAATAGGTAAGCTTGTAACGGGATAGGCGGCATCGTAGCTCCCCCACTAATAGGTAAGCTTGTAACGGAATAGGCGGCATCGTAGCTCCCCCACTAATAGGTAAGCTTGTAACGGAATAGGCGGCATCGTAGCTCCCCCACTAATAGGTAAGCTTGTAACGGAATAGGCGGCATCGTAGCTCCCCCACTAATAGGTAAGCTTGTAACGGAATAGGCGGCATCGTAGCTCCCCCACTAATAGGTAAGCTGCATCGTAGCTCCCCCACTAATAGGTAAGCTTGTAACGGAATAGGCGGCATCGTAGCTCCCCCACTAATAGGTAAGCTTGTAACGGAATAGACGGCATCGTAGCTCCCCCACTAATAGGTAAGCTTGTAACGGAATAGGCGGCATCGTAGCTCCCCCACTAATAGGTAAGCTTGTAACGGAATAGGCGGCATCGTAGCTCCCCCACTAATAGGTAAGCTTGTAACGGAATAGGCGGCATCGTAGCTCCCCCACTAATAGGTAAGCTTGTAACGGAATAGGCGGCATCGTAGCTCCCCCACTAATAGGTAAGCTTGTAACGGAATAGGCGGCATCGTAGCTCCCCCACTAATAGGTAAGCTTGTAACGGAATAGGCGGCATCGTAGCTCCCCCACTAATAGGTAAGCTTGTAACGGAATAGGCGGCATCGTAGCTCCCCCACTAATAGGTAAGCTTGTAACGGAATAGGCGGCATCGTAGCTCCCCCACTAATAGGTAAGCTGCATCGTAGCTCCCCCACTAATAGGTAAGCTTGTAACGGAATAGGCGGCATCGTAGCTCCCCCACTAATAGGTAAGCTTGTAACGGAATAGACGGCATCGTAGCTCCCCCACTAATAGGTAAGCTTGTAACGGAATAGGCGGCATCGTAGCTCCCCCACTAATAGGTAAGCTTGTAACGGAATAGGCGGCATCGTAGCTCCCCCACTAATAGGTAAGCTTGTAACGGAATAGGCGGCATCGTAGCTCCCCCACTAATAGGTAAGCTTGTAACGGAATAGGCGGCATCGTAGCTCCCCCACTAATAGGTAAGCTTGTAACGGAATAGGCGGCATCGTAGCTCCCCCACTAATAGGTAAGCTTGTAACGGAATAGGCAATATCACAGCGCCCCCACTAATCATCTTCGCTATAGACAAGGGTTTACGATCCGCGCCGCTTCTCTGTTTGTAGAGAAGCGGAGCGGATCGTAAACCCTTGGTTAACGAAGATGCAGTAATGGAAGCAGAACTTGTAGTATTCAGATTTTTTTTGGGGGGGGGGGGTTCTGAAACAATGTGAAATAATTGGAAATATCTTTCCAAGGAAAATATATTTTAATAATTAACGCTTTTTTCCATGTCCTTTGATTTTATAGTAAATACATGGACTGTGAGTTTGACAGTAAGTTGATTTGTTTGTCTGTAGGTTGGGTGTATGAAGTATCGGGCAGTGCAGACGTTGCCTTCTACATCGGTGGATCTTTCATCATCTTTGCTGGATTACTGATCATCCTAATCCCAGTAATCGACCACTTCTACAGGGAAGAAACTAAACCCAGTGGAAAGAAACCGGAGAAGATACAGAAAGAGTGCCTACACGTCTACTGCATGTGAGGCCTTCTGTCCTCCACGAACTTATTTACCGGAAGTGACATTCTCATGCCCTGGTGTACTGAAATCTGGGTTACTGTGGAAGCAGTTTTGAAAGCTTTTTCAGGAGTAGTTCGTATATATAAATTCATAGATTGGTGTACGGCATGACTGCTAAGAATGTTACCCAAAGTTGTAAATTCAAGGAGATTGAGAAACTATGAAAGCTGTGAACATTCAGCTACTACGAATACGGACGACGTCACAGTATCAGCGACTGTTAACATTTCTATTTTTTGTTGTTATTCTTGAAATACGGGTACTTGTTATTTTAATGGTTGGGTCAAATACAACCATATGATGTTTTTGAATAATTTATTCATTTGATATTTATTACAAACGTAATTTATATGTTGTATACATACATGTAGCTGAATATTGAATGGAATGTGTAAGTTCTGTACATACATGTAGCTGAATATTGAATGGAATGTGTAAGTTCTGTGCAATCATATTTATCTGTGTAATCAGAGTTTTTGTTTTGTTGCATTATAACTATGTATACCTACACCTATCTATCAATCAATATCTTAATTGTACTTGTTGTGTTAACTTTCCTCTGGACATCTGCAGAAAATTCACATTACAGTGGGACGTGATGATGTTATTTTTAGTGTGTTTTACATTTCTATATAAATTTGTACATGTTTTAAAAGGGAATATTTATGAATTACAATTTAAAGATTTTTTTATGCTTCAGCTTTTTCAATACGTGTATGTATAATATACATTAACACACAACATCTACTTCTAATGTAAGGGTTTCTCAAAAAATTAAGGTTATGCATTATGATGGAAGCTTATAATAGAGAGTTTACTATTTGTTGTGTAAACAAAGATTGGTGTATGTTATTGTTTACAAAGTTTTGAAAATGTATGGTTGTCAATCTAAGTCTATGATATTTATCACAGTTCAGGTATTCTTTAGTGAAAATGTGCTATTTAAAAATTTGATTTGTGTCTGTGCAAAATTAAGATGCTTTGAGATACCAAATTAACATTTCACTAGATCGTTTGTAAACATGAAAAAGACCCGAGTCTTGTTTATATAACACAGAGTTATAGCTAAAATATTGCCTTTATTCTCGCATTAAAGAGATCCAAAATTTTGTAGCCAACTTTAAAGGAGCATTCGCTGTGAAAGTGATGGCAACCTTTTTTCTCAAAATCTCTCAGTGACTTATACATGTGTAGGAATGTATATTGATAACTAATAAAAACTTTTATTTTGTACAAAAACAAGAGAAACCTAATAAAACTACGTTAGATAACCTCTTTTAGTGTATGAAAAATATAAGGAAGAATTATTGTCTTGCAAGACGATAATTATTTAATCACCAAAATTATATATTTATGTGTCTGCCTTAAATGAGTTTTAATTTTAATGTAAAGATACGTACGGTTCGAGTCTTAATTATATAACACAGAATTAAGGCTAAAATATTGCCCTTATATTTGCATTAAGAAGGTCCAAATTTTGGTTGCCAACTTTCAGTGAGTTATATTTTTAATGGTTACCATCAAAAATCAAAGAAAAGAAAAAATTTAAAAAATGTGAACCAGTCCCCTTAAAAATTAGAATATCTATGATACAGTTGAACTCTGGTATCTCGAACATCGATATCTCGAATACCATGGATATGTCAAAGTGAGTTGGAAGTCCCAACTATACTTACGTATCTTAACCTCAATATGTTGAACCCTTGGATATCTCAAAAGGTTTTTTTCTTGGCACCATGGAGTTTGAGATAGCGAGGTTTGCCGGTATTAAAACTTTTTAATTTTATTTACTAGTAAATGTATACTAAATGACAAACCGGTGTCAAGTTTGTTTTAGAAGTTTCATACTGTGTTTTAAGCATTGTGCTTCTTTTATTAAGATTTACTATACTACCATGAAATATATTCAAATCTAATATATTTTCTGTACAGTTACAGAGTTCGGGATTAAAATCTATATATTTTGACATGTTTTTGGAAATTTATTTTGACGCAACTTGGAAAAATTATTTTGGCGCGTTTTAGATATGTTCACATTGTTCTAGTCTGGTGTAATGTTGAATGCAGTACTGTATATACTAATATTCTTACATTTCCAAAGTTTTCCCTTTTTGGTATCTTTACAAATTCCAACGATAACCATTTCCTCATTACTGCGTTACAGTTGTGAACAATGCGCGTATGAATCTTGATTTAGTACGTCTCTTTTAACGGTTGGGAATTCCGACAAAAATAAAAGTTAAATGTTAATATAAAAACTAGATTTCGGTGTTGAAAATACATGAGGGTATGAACCGCGACGCTTCACTCCGGCATACTTTTCATGAAGCGCTTCAGGAAATATCTCGGCGTGAAGGGTTGCAGTGTTCGTAATTTGTATACTGTTGGTGTGTAGATAAAAATGTATCTGCTGTTGCACAATTTATAAATAGATGCACCCAATACTGTGTAACTTATGGCATATACTAGTCACATGTATATTGTACTTCTACACGCTAAATCTCCACGTTCAGCCGAGATAACTGGTCTCTACAAGCCAAAACCTCTCCTTGTTCAACACTTGCGTAACGCGCCCTCTAGTGAGAAAATGCCCTTCCACTTTCGACTATAGCATGTTCTCCAATCCCACGTATACTAATCATGAACCTAGTACTAAGTAGACAGTGTATTGATCACCTGTTGAGAGTTTACTTAGTGTTTGATCTGGCGAATCGCAAACACTCCTGGCCGGGATGTTAGCTATCTCCTAGCATCGTGATCTGGAGTTTATTTTCAACAATGTGACAGACGGGCAGTCGTACATATTCAATACAGATTAGATAGTTCCATTCTACTTTGGAAAATTATTGCATCTTACAGTGCCATGTAAACATGCGATAGTCCATGAATTTCAAATCTGTATTTTATGGTAGTATCTCAGTATTTCTTGATCTTATAATTTTTGGGTCCACTATATATATCATGGATGAATATCACATGTATTAACTATAGATCGATTAATATATAGAGGATATTCAATGCTTTGGAGTAAGAAAAGAATATATATATATTGACAAGTGCGAAGTGCAAGAGAATTATTTTAAAAAACTTGCTGTCGTAGAAGTGAAATAAATTCCACATCCAACAAAACATTGGATTTTCTGTTTATTACATATTCTTTGGTTTTAGAGCATGTTTATTTCAAATCTTTTTGTTAAAAAAAGGATGTACAATAATACACAACATGACGTCACAATCGGTAGTGTTCACACTGAAAATGACAAACTGAAAATATCATTTTTATTCAAAGGAAAATTTCAGTATTTCACTGTTGAAAATGTAATAAAATGATTTATCTATTCTGAACAGATTGCGACCACAGGTGCTTGTGGACAGGACTTCCTGTACCCCCCTTCTTGTATTTTTAAACGTTCAATTCCTTGGGTATTTCGGACGTATTTTTGATAAAATATGTAACTTCAGAGTTTATATATTTCAATGGAATACACAAATCTCGCATAGAAACCGTTTTTAAAAATGTCATATCACTTATAATATATGAACATATTATGATCGGTGATGACATTTTTAAAAACGGTTTCTATGCGAGATTTGTGTATTCCATTGAAATATATAAACTCTGAAGTTACATATTTTATTAAAAATACGTCCGAAATACCCAAGGAATTGAACATTTAAAAATACAAGAAGGGGGGTACCGGAAGTCCTGTCCACAAGCACCTGTGATTGCGACTTGCTGATTGTCGACTGCCAGTCAATAAATTTCGAATTCGATCTATTGGACAGTCAGCGTAATGCATTAGATAATACTGAACCTTCGGTTAATAGACCCCGCAGTATTCTCAGAGATTCTCTACATTCAAAAGCAAACAAAATACGCGACTTATGAATCTTCAGATTTCGGGGATTTTACAATTTCTGATTATTGAAATTTATGGAAATTCCTGACATGTTCCGTGCACACGGATTTCTCAGAAACTTGATTTTGGGACACTATGGTTAATTTTTCAGTTCAATCCACAACTCTCCTTAAAATTTATTTCAGCTTGCAGCCGTACAATTTTCGAATAGACATTAAAAACGTGTTTTTCAGCACAAGAAAATTAACGGTAAATATGTCAAAATTCATATCTTGCAGTTCTTCACCATCAAAGCTAGCCCCCTTACTTTACCAAACACAAATGATTCTTTCACGTTAAACGATAGATCTCGGTAAATGCTAATAAATTGATTTTGGTGCAAAGGGGTCGGATTCAACCTGTCATTGGTCAAATGTTGTCTGACTGCTTCATACCAATTGTTAGGTCATTCTTGGCACACCAATTGGGATATAGGGCTCATGGCGGGTGTGACCGGTCGACAGGGGATGCTTACTCCTCCTTGGCACCTGATCCCACCTCTGGTGTGTCCAGGGGTCCGTGTTTGCCCAACTCTATTTTGTAATCCTTTTAGGAGTTACAAGATTGAATCTTTGAAGAATGCTACACCAGAGAAAATTGATGCGGATGAAAAAAAAAAGGATACATGTACCAATCTGATTAAAATCAGATCCTATGATCCGCTCGCGTACATGTATGGAGCGCCAAATTAACAAACTCAAATAATTGAAGATGTCTTTAATTAATTGAAGATGTCATTAATTTGATGCAAGCAATAATTTAATAAAAGATCTCTTCAAATAATGAATATTTTCAATTCTGAATTATTAGTATTTAGCGCATGAATTGAATTGATAGCATTAATTATTCTGCTGAATCGATAAGCGCTATGTAATGGTCATCTTCTAGCATCAGAGTAATATTCACTTTGTCAAATAGATGGGCGGTCCTTCTGTCACGAGTGCGCGGAGCGATTGCAGAAACATCAAATTCAGTGAAATACCGTCTCCTGACCTTGCACTAAAATGACACTACTGCTGGGCAAATCTAACACAAATGACCTCGTGATTTTCACTTACTAGAACTTTTTCTACAACCTCGTCAGTGTATGATCCCACTGACTTCCTTAGTTTTCTTCCATTATTTACTATAACTATATAGTATTTTGATATATGTCACAATATTTAACCATTGCAAAGATGGTTCAATGACATAAGGCAGTTTCGGCTTTTAACCCCCCTACCCCGAAATTTCTTAATTATCTCCCCTTGGACGGAGGCATGACCCTTCCTTTGCACCAACTTGAATCCCATTTACCCAACGATGCCTTGTCCCATTACTTACATTGAACAATGTACAATGATGCCATAAAGAATACTAAAACCAACTATAATGTATACTTAAAATATTTACATTTATTTGGATCTTTTGACGTACAGTATAAAGCTTCTGCACAAAAATGATACAGATGAATACAAACTACAAACAATCGACATAGTTGTGGTATTTACAACGCAACTCATTTAAACCAGCTTAAATACTGTGCCTTTTGAAATGCGTTTCTACTGAGATAAATAATGAATTCATAAACATAATAATTATTTTTTGTCTCAAATCTCTGGGAGAAATATGCTGACCGATTTGAAACATGATCTCACCACAATACAACAAACTCATACACTTGTCACAACATGTGGAATTAACCATTTGTCTCTAACACGCACAATTCCAGTTGCACTTAAAAATGAACAATACAAAAATAAAATGAAGAAACAACATTCAAAATCTCTAATTTTTATCACATTGTTTCAATGATGATGAAGAAATGCAATTTATGTGTCGACAATGAATCTTGAACAATCAAGTCTGGGCAGTACTTCATTTGTTTTGAAAATTTCCTTTGAAAACTTCACATTAATATATATAATACAATATATTACACACCAAGAAATCTTCAGGAATGGAATAATGGTCAATGATGAATTTACAATGAGTATAAAAGGCAAATGAAAACAAAAGCATCACCGTTCACTTTCTTCTGTTGTGTGTAATTTCATGCTCTTTTGATAACAAACATGTACTAGCTACTAGGCAAATCATCTTGAAAGCACTGATAGAGAACATCAGACAAAATTTGTGCCACGAACTGATCAAGGATCTGAGACATGACAAGAGAAAGCAGTCTTTGCTGATGCTGAGTGAACATCGGGCGGTTCTCTGGGACCGAGGCCAGATTAAGAAGTATGTTGGCAGCTCGACGGAGCATGTCCAAACTGGTTCCCATGATTTCAGGGTTTTCCCTCAATGCGTTGATGCCATGATGGTTTGCCACTGTCATTGCTTTGTGCTCTGCCGTTTCCAGAAAGTCTAACAATAACGAGATGGAGGGATGCTGCATTGCGACTGCCCGCGCACAACTCGTGTCCCCTTGTACTAATGAAGATAAAAGAACGAGAGCGAACTCCAATGTCACTTGTTCACTCTTGTTTGCTAACAATTTGGTCAGAATACTAAATAACTGCACAATGCGATCAAATGGAGGCGTGGCCAATAGAAGGTCAACATTTGTTTCATGAATGCACAATTTGCTGAGTGCCTCCAGAACTAATCGCTGGGGTGAGAGGACGGATGTAGTGGTAGATGGCAGAGGATCAGTGGCACACGACGACGGACAGACAGCCCAGTGTAATAGGCCATCCAATATGGGCATACAAATTTCTTCCGGGTAGTACTTCAGCTCCAAATGTCCACAAATGTTTGCAAATATCACAAGAGTGTTTTCCCGTAGCATGGAAAAGTATTCCCACCACCACTCCTCATCATTCTGTTGAAGGTGACTATCAGAAATGTCTTCTAGCTCACTGTCATCACGATCAAACTTTTTACGTGTGGTATTTCGAGGTAGGTGTCGGTGATTCAACTTAAGTAATTTCCCTAGTGTATACATCAGTCCAGGATGTTTGGAAAATTCTAAATGGTTTGATGGAATAGAAGACAAACTCCTGAAAATATTGGAAATACATACACATCTTCTTCCCAGTTCCTCCTGCATGTCACTAATGAGCCGAAGCGGAGGCTCGTCCTTTTGGTAGGCCTCATCTTCCTGCTCTATCTCCAATTTGCGTTTTAAACCGACTCGCTCCGTTGTACATTTTTCAGTGTCACTTTCTTGTTTGACGACATTGTCATCAGAAGCTATAATTTCTGTTTTAACATTTTCTGACTTGACTTCAGACTTTTCTTCCATGGATTCATCCATCTTTTCATCATCACAACCATTATTTTCTTTGTTTTCAACATCACAATCCTTATCCTCTTGGATACCTTGTTGTTTTTCATCCTCTTCTATGGGTTCTTCTTTAATTTTTACTTTCTTTATTATGTGGTTCTTAACATGCTCTTCCTCTTTCACTTTGATTGAATCCCTCAGTTCTATCTGCCCATCCAATTCTTTCTGTCCATCTATTTCTTTCTGATCTTCCATTTCTTTCTGATCTGCCATTTGTTTCTCACCTTCTGTTTGTTTCTGATCTTCCACTCCTATCTGATTCTCATTTTCTTTCTGATCATCCACTTTCCGATCTTCCTCCAACTGCAAGTCTTTTGAATTGTCTGTGTCAACAAAATTTTTCTCTTCTGAAATATTCACTTTATCCTTTAGTTCCATGGGTGGTCTAAAAAATAGTCTTCTGTACACATTACTCTCACTTGAACTACCAAAACACGGCACAATATGAGAACTAAGATCCCCTCCTCCCAACTGCCAATGCCCATACTTGTAGCTATAACCGGAGTAGATATCCCACTCTTTACAGTCTAAAGGACTCACTCCTTTGTGGTTATTTTCCTCCATTTTTACCTCCTTTCCTTTTCTCGAGATGTAGGTATAATTTGTAAACTCTTCTCCACTTACAGCCACCTTCTCCTCCATTTTGATATTAATCATGTTTTTATTGGGAATTTCATCAGCTTCATCAGACATTTTTTCCATTTCTTCAAACATATCACCAAAAATTGAGATCAGAGATTTTCTAAAGTGTTCTAACAAAGCTTCTAGCATCCCTGGGAGATGAGCTAGGTTGAAGTACTGCACGGTGGCATCGTCATACAAAAGGATGTTCAGTGTATCCAGTGCCCAGGTACTCTCAGCCAACAGGCCAGACTTGAGGCCCATCATCACCCTCCACGCTTCTATTGGACCTGAAAAAATACACATTGTAAGATGCTAATGTTCTTATTAAAACAACATACAGACATGCTTATCTGTGAGACAACCAATGTACAGTCAGAGAAATAAAACGTTATATCTGTGATATCTGCATTGCCAACGAAAACGTGTGCAAAAACAAAAGAGGAAACATTACAGCAATGGTTATTGGTTCTCAAAAGACTTAAGATACTACTCATTATGATTAATCATTAATAATAAATATACTTGGTTAAACCACACTATGTTAAACACTTGGATATATATATATATATATGTGTGTATAGAAGAGAAAAGCTTGACACACGAGTTATCTTTGTTAGAACAAGAAAAATCTATAGAGACAAATCTTGATTACAACTTGGATGTATGAAGCGTTACTGTTTATTACAACACAAACAGGGCTTAAAAACAGGAAGCACTATATTCAAACTAATCACAAAGACTGGAACCAAAAGACAAAGTTGGCCAATGAGACCAATGACAATCAAAATTTACCAAAAAAAAAAAAAAAAAAAGAAAAAAAAAAAGAAAGAAAGATCCAAATATTAAAAATAAATAAAAAAAAAAAATCAAAACAAAACACAATTTCCACATTTTTACACAAGCTGATGATGCATCACTGGGGAAAATGTAAAATGATTCAAACACAAATTTGAAGCTAATAAGTCAAATTCCAACTGAATTTCAAGCCCTGCATGACGATTAGGAAGCTCTAACTACGAGTTGGGGAAATTGTGATACCTTAGGAGTGTACTTGCTCGAGTTCCAGGAACTTATAAATCTTGGAATGCTTGAATAAAATAGAACATTGTTTTATATACAGTCCAAAAGCATAACGAGGTCTTACTTTTTTTTTTGTAAAAGTCGTTTCCAAATGAGGAAAATTAAAAAAAAATTCTTTTATTTTTTGGTTTAGAATTTCATGCAAATTTCTGATGTCCCTGCATAAATCTTGAAGAAAGAAAGAAAGAAGAATTTTTTTTTTCTATTTTGAAATATAAACTGGGACATTCAAGCAAGTACACCAAATGAGATTTATGCAAGTCACCTTATTTCTAAGTGAATAATAAAAAGCTTCAAAATCTAAAAACTAAAACTTTTAGGCAGGGTACATCCAATTTTGAAGAGATACTGTTATCTAGCAAGAAAATTAGAGGGGAAATATTGCCAATTGACACGATTACTACTTGTTAGGATGTCCAACTTCAAAACTGTGATATTATTATATATCAGATGTTAAGAAATGCCAAAAAATAACACTTCTGAATGTCTTCCTTAAAAAATAATTCCAAAACTTTGTCTGATCTGCCTACTTGTGAGAAACAGTCTGATGGCCAAACAAAATTTACATCCATTCACAGAAGGTGGGATAAACATGGGGATTCACCTCACTTACAACAAATCATGTTATATCAAAAGGTACAAAATGCATTTCATCATAACACAGAGGTAATTTTTGTTTGACTCTCAGCATGATGAGTACCATTTCAAGTAACAAATGCTCAAATTTCATGTGCATATGAAACATTAAATGGTGATGGACAGAAAAGACACATCACAAGAACATGCAACATACCAACATCGGATCGGGTCAAACGCCGTCTTTTGAAGTAATTTGGTGTTGTGGCCTCAACACTGTCATGTGGAAAAGGAATTTCCTTTTTTGGAATTTGATTGGGGGGCATTTTCTGTAACTTAATAAAAGTGTTAAAATGAATAAGCTGATAATCGTGTAATTACACAAGTTGTAACACGAGAACATCAAACATCCTATGATTTTATGAAACACAAAGACCAGAAGAACATGGGCAGTACCATTTTAGGAGGCGACATGTAGGATCCTTGTTTATGACTAGGTGTGGGAGACATCCGGTTGTGGCCCCTCTGGAAAGGACCAGGCGCCATGTGGGGTGGCATGCCCTGCGCTGGACTCATTCCCATACTGTGGGGACCATGGCTGTACCTCTGCATTGGTGACCACTGGTTATTCGGTCTTGAATCTGGAAAAAGGAATTTCAAAACTGATATTTCAATCTTTTTCCAGGAAAGAAATATTTTCTAAATTTTATCACATATCAATAAACAAATCTGAAGCAAATCTTCCTTAAATAAAATGTTAATTTCCCTGGAAAAAAAGTTGTTGGGTTCCAACTTCATACATATATATTATTGATGTATCCAAATGTACCCCAATACCATTGATATTTCAAAATAGTCTGGCTTTATTAATCCACATCAAAGTCGCCAGTTTTGCACATGCAGGGGATAACTATTTACAGAACTTAACTTTTTGTTTCAGCAACTTGTTTTTATACATCTTGCTGATATTCTGAAATCGCCATAAAAAAAATAAGCGAGATGCATTCAGAGAAATTTTTTTGCATCTTAGACCTGGTCAAAATAATTTTCCCAAAAAGGGCAATGTTCGGTGAACCGCGATTTAAGAAATGGTGCAAGTAATATCATCAATCCATTTCAAAATAGCAAGAACGTAAGAAATGCTCACACTGCAAATTACACCCATTCAATATATTCAGTAACGCAGTGGTAGTCAAGAAAGGAATGACATCAAAATGAGCATTTCTTAGGTCCAAAAATGGCTCTGAAGATGTTGTCAGTGAGCATTATTAAAATGTAACTGAAGAGAGATTTCACTCTACTTACGATTCGAGAAGCAAAATCATTTGACCTTGAAAAAAGGCTTTTTACTATAATCATAGATAGAGAATGGGTACCGAGTTAATGATCTTATGTTCACAGTGGAACTGCAACGCATCAGAATATGACCCATTTATTTGAGGTGTATAGATGTATCTGTGCTTTTAACCCTCCCAACCCCCCCTTTTGCTTTTCATCCACAACTGTCGACTTTAATCAAGAAAACTTTTAAAATGTACAAGAGTAAAACGTTAGTAAAAGAGAAACCTAAACCACAGACATTGGAGTAAACAGAAATAGCTTCTGATCTTCACACAATGTATATGGTTATCAAAAATCAAAACAAAAAAATTCTTTAACAAGTAGTTTTTTTCTTCTACTCTACACACTTGTGCATACCCTGTGAATCAAAGCCCATACTGTCCCTGTGATAAGAACCATCTCCATACGATGAAGGCTGACTATTATAACCCATATAAGAACTTTGATGGGACCCATCAGCATACGATGATGGCGGGGTATTATAACCCATCATCCCTGAGGAGGAGTTAAAGCCTGAGGACTGTGTGTTACAAAGCTGGGAGCCATAGCCCGAGGATGGAGGTGGCTGAGAGTTATAGCCAGCTGTCAACAAATCCGTCAGAATTGTCTCAATTTTAGCAATCTAAAGATACTAATCTATCTTAAAGCTGAACTCTTTTAAGGTAAATTTTCAAACATATTTATAACAAATATGAATTTCTTCAATGCTTTTTACAATGTTGAAATTGGAGAGAATTCTAAAATTTTTCCCTATAGTACTTAAGTGATCTCAGAAATTGACAGTAGACCAAACACAACAAATCCAATGCCATCAGGTGCCCATAATAAAGGTTTAAACAGCGACTTTGTCTCTCACCTTGATTAGGATACTGGTCTGGGAACCTCTTACTGGGAGTGCCATACATTCCCATATCATTCCTCATGGTCGGTCTCTGGTTTGGGAAATTCTGATATTGTGAAGGGAAACCACCATACTGCTCAGGGGGTCCTCCCATCATTTTGTTGGGAGTCGAGTAGCCCTGTTGATGAGGATAATTATGGGTGTATGCATCATGGGGTGGACCTCCCATGTGTGGCTGAGGACCCTGTGTCATCATGGAAGGTGGTTGATTTCCGTATCTGTTCTGTGAGAATGTGGAGTCTTGTGGGGGTGGTGGCTGTAATGGGGTGGGGGGCTGTTGTTGCAATGAGGTGGATGACTGTGGAGTTGGCTGGCGTTGGGGTGGTGGGGTTGGTGTGGGGGTGACAGATTGCACAGGATTTGGGGAGTCAAACCTGAAATTCAATTTTAAAAAATAGCTTAAATCCACTTGTCCAACAAAATTTATCATGAAACTTTCATTTCATCATCATGAAAATATATTTCTGAAAGGATTATATATGATAATAGCCTTCCTTGGCCTCAGTAAAACTATAAATTTCAATACTTCAAAAAGAAATTCAAATGATTCCACACAGAGTACTAGAAAGGCAATCAATAGCTTTAATATAAAGTTAAAGCCTCTGCTTAACATATTGTTGTATAATAAAGATTGTGTCACCAGCCATTACAAGAAAAATTCAGAAAATGGGAGACAAAACACTGTAATTCCATTAATGCATCATTTTGATCAAATTGAGAATAAAGTCAGAATGCAACATCAGATTCTTAAAGAAAAACTTTTGATTTTGAAACATTAGCACAACTTTTGATTTTGAAGGGCAAATCAAGTCCCTTTCATATATTATCCTTTAGTTAATGGTATTTGTGTTTTAATCGTTAAATTACCTTTCAGGCTTATTGAACTGATTTTCACCAAATGGAAAATTCCTCCCGGAGGACAAGGAAGGGGTGCTCATGTTGGATGTGGACCCCTGAGAAAGGTCTCCATCTTGCGAGTTGTTTGCCTGATAATTGGAGAAAGGTATGGAGGACTCCGGTGTGAAGGCTGACATAGGATTTTCCATGTTTGGCTGAAAATTAGGCATATTTTGTGAAGAAGAATTAGGAGGCATGCTTTGGCCTATGCTGCTGGGTGGACCACACTGACTCATGTTGTTATTAAAAGTCTGTGGCATAGAACTAGGTGTCATGCCCATGGACACATTTGAGGGAAGATTTTGAGACATATTGTTTTGAGTCATAATACCATGTGAAACACTATTTGGAGGAACACTTGTGTTTGCCATAGAAAGATCCATACTGCTGGCAGGAGCAGACTGTCCCATGCTATTAGGTGGCATAGAATGACCAACACTATTTGGAGGCATCTGCTGACCCATGCTGCTAGGAGGCATGGGTTGTCCAGTGCTACTGGGTGGCATTGATTGCCCAATGCTGCTAGGGGGCAATGGCTGTCCTGCGCCTGAGCTATTTGGAGGCATAGACTGTGACATGCTGCTAGGGGGCATAGGCTGTCCCATACTGTTGGGTGGTACATTCGATGCTCCAGAACCAGACAACATTGGGCTCATACTAGATGGGGTAGCATTGGGTCCCATATTGTTTGGTATCATACTTGGGCCCATGCTATTGTGTGAAGGTATACTAGAGTTCAAAGGTGTTGAAGTTTGTGAAATAGTACTTGAAGGGACATTTTGTGCCATGCTATTGGGTGGCATATTTGGTTTAAAATTTCCAGCACTACTGTTAGGTGGCATGCCAGAATAACTTGATCCTTGAGAATTTGGTTGTCCTGAATTGATGAAACCACTGTTATTCATATCATCTGCAAATGGGTCCTGGCAGCTGATGCTATCACCGTTCACTGGAGGTATCACTTGATTTGTCGAAGAAGGGGGCACGTTTCCTCTCGAGGATGGCATGGGCATATGATTTCCAGATGGTGGCACCGCCATGTTATTTCCAGGCCCCATGCTCATGTTATTTTGTGGTGGCATACCCATGTTGTTCCCAGGAGGCATTCCCATAGAATTTCCATGTCCCATACCTATATTATTCTGTGGAGGCATTCCCATGTTGTTCCCAGAATTCATGCCTCCCATGCTGCTATTGGGCATGCCCATGTTGTTTCCATGGGGCATCCGCACACCACCTCCCTGCATGCCCATATTATTGCCAGGTATGCCCATGTTGTTCTGGGACATGCCCATGTTGCCACCAGGGGGCATGCCCATCATGTTATTGTGTGGCATCATGTTGGGATTCATCATGCCTGGTCTCATGTTGTAGTTATTGCCCATCATTCCGGGGTGCATCATTTGATGGCCCATACCACCCATAGAATTGGGTGGCATCATGTTGTTCATCATTTGTCCTTGTGGCATCATGCCAGGCATCATAGGGCCCATGTTAGGGTCATAGCCCTGATTAGGCATATTTCCTGGAAATCCATCCATTCCTTGATTAGCATTAGAATTACTTGGTGGCCTAAATGCATCTTGAGAACCTTGAGATCCAGCTGGAAAAAAAAGAAGAGTTTTTCTGCATTAGGATTCACTATTAATAAATACAATATGCCTTAAATTCTCAAATGGTTGATCTTGACCACTGAAGCAAAGGACACTGATGTAAATTATAATAGAGTTATAATAGAGAAGACAAAGGCACTAAAATTAGCATAAATGTTCCTTGTAGACAACAAGCTTAATGGAGTATTTCAATTTCCTATTTCAAAAACTCATGGAAACAAAGTTGATTTCTTAAATATTTATTTTTCAAAGGGACCAATATAGTGGTCCTAAAAAGATCAGCAAAAACACAAGAGACTGGTGAAAGAGGAAAGCTTTATAGAAATATTGTTAAAGGGATCACGCCTACCTATGTTAGCAAGGACAACATCCACACACCAAGAGATAAAAATATTTCAGACCTTTTTCCTTCTTACCCGGTGAGGGTGCGCGGCTTTTCTTGGACTCGCGCTTCTGAGCCAATTGTGCCTCCATGTGAGCAAGGATAGGCCCAGGATCCATGCCGCCGCGCTCAAACTGGCACTCGTAGTGGAAGAGATATTTGATGTAGTTTTTCTTCAGTGTAAATGCAGCACTGGCTGAACTACCAATGTTTATGAGACCACAGATTTCTTTCCACTTCTTTGCTTTGGTAACCTGTGCAAGGAATACACATACACACATAAACAAACTTTCCTTTCATAGAAGCGAGTTATCCTGCTTGGAATAAAAATAAAACAGAATTTCCACAAATCCAAACTTCCATTTATTTTGGATATATACAATATGGCCAAAGGATTTTAAAGCTGTCACTATTGCAAATTGTCAAGGGCGATTTCTTCAGAGATCAACTGTAATAAAGGAGAGGGACTAGCTTTTTCAAAATTTGAGAAAGATGAACATTCATGCAAATTCCAAATGAATCCCATCCTTTACCTCCACCATCCCTCCTTTTTCCTGTACATGCAGATAGAGCCGATACAGGTCCAGTGGTTGTTTGCTGATAGATGGCATATTGTTCAGAGGAGCATTTCTGTCCTCCAGGAAACTCAACAGGCGGTTCAGAAAGTAACGGCGGTCCGGTTCACTGCCCATTTCATACAGTTTGTTTACGTCACCTCCCTTCTACAATGATAAAGCAAGTCCACACTCTGTATATTGCAAAGAGGAGATGAAATGAGATTCCAACAAGAATATTCATAAATCATATATAATAAAAAAAAAAAAAAAAAAAAAAGACGGAACAACTTAATCACAAGAAAACTTAATACTTTATGCAACAATGCAAATAAGATGAAGTACACTCACTCGACACTATTTAAAACTTCATTTCGAATTGAAAGAAAACAAGAATACAATACTTAACATGCAAAAAAAGTGTGGTTAAGTTAAAAGAAATAGCTATACACATCTCAACTTTCCTTTTCAATTGTAAATGTAATTTCCTCACTGCTGCATATTTTTGGTGTGCACAGATAATCAGATGGGTAAAATTTTATGCCACTACATTGTGACTGTATATTTGAAAATCTACTAAGCAGTAAATAGTCATCATTGTATTAACAAAGCAAAACTACAAACAAGAGTTGTCAGTGGACAGCAGAGCTTGCCCGGTCAGTTAAAATTCTTAAGAAGTTGTGTGCATCAATATATACATCATCCATGCAATTTTGAACGACATAAAATTTCATTAACTGAAGAATAAACATGCTGAAAATATTGATAATTGAAACTTCTTCACTCATTCAAAGAATGTAGGTCAGGTGCACCATCTGAATCATTGTGAAAATCCACAGGTACATCCATTCAAGTTTGAATCACACAGGATTAATAGTTGCTTGGAAATGGACCATTTAAAAAACCTTTTGCAAAAAATAAGACCTGTTCACTCATGAAAAAAAGTAGGTCAATTTCATACAAATGTATCACTGAAAAAATATTTCTCGTATTGTCCACGGATGCCATGAACAAGGGCATCACAATATTTGTCCTGCAAGCTAAAAATTGTAAACTGAAACAAATTTTCCTTTTAGAAAATGAATTAGCAAGTAGTTCTCACTTTCACTTAAAATTTGTTTGCAGACAAAAATACCCTGATAAACACCAATTAAAAAAAGAAAAGAAAAGACATGGTGGACATAAAACATCTTGAGGGGAAAATATTATATAGTGTACACATAATTCATATTCCAGTACCTCAAAGAAATAAATTCTAAATGGCATCTATCATGTCAATCTGAAATATTAGTTAAATACATCTAAGCTATATAATTCTAATACCAATTAAAAATATGTAATAATATACTTGTGCAGCACTTATACCAAGACAACAAAAGATGGTTCATAATATTAAGTGCAAGATGTGGTAAATGGGAAACAATACCACATAATCAGGCAGTATACAAAAATTATATTGCAAGGAAAGAATGCCAACAGGTTACAATGCAAATACAGCCACAATGACCGAAGTCCCAACAAATATATGACAGCAAAAAATGACCACACCCACATTATGTGCACGTGACTTACGGTCTGGTTAGCCCAGTTAGAACCAATGGGAGGGCTGGTTATATTGTCAAACTCTTCATGAAACGACGAGACACTGGCACTCCCTGGGGAGGGGGCAACCAAGCTAGCAGGGGTAGGTGGATGTGAGCTTACACCCTCCTACAATGAACACACACACCACCATTTTTACCTGCCTTCTTGCGTCCATCACAATGAAAATCAATTTTCTTTTTTTGGCTGTATTTGATTTTTTTTTTTTTTTTTTAATAAAAAGTACGGTAAATTAAAAAAAAAAAATTTAATAATACAAATAATAAGCTTGGGTTATATAAAGCGTGGGAGATATAAGATTAAACTGAAACAGATCTTTGTTCTTGTAATGAAGGGAAGGCCTTGTATTTTTCATTAGCAAAAATCAAACTCCACAGTAGAAGCATATAAGCTACTAAATCAAGGGAAAACCTGTTGATAACTGGGCTCATCCAAAATATGTGCATACTCTGGTATTAGCAGAACAAGTAGAGTTAGACCATTTGGAAATAGGAAAAGGAAACTTCAGCCACAACCATGTTGCTTAAAGCACACTTAATGAGTTCAAAACCAATCATTCTTAATTTTTCTACAGAATTTAAACTTTCTATTTTAATAGATTAATGGAAAATAATATACCAAAACAAAAGAAATAAAATTAGAAAATTCACAACCAAGAATAAAATAGTTGGAAGTGTGAATTCATGCAAATCTAAAATTCAGTTTGTAGGGAAAAAGAAAGTCCAATTGAAAAATTAAAACATACGAAGCCAAATGATTGGTTTGCTGGTTATATTACACAAATTATGATTCAATGCAACCACAAGACTCACTTTCTTCTTTTTATCTGGGACTGCTTCCTCCAGGGTAGGCATTGGGTTGGGTGGGGCAGGCTGTTGCTGGGGGTTGGCCAGAATGTGACCATGGCCGTCACTGGATACCTCCGTTGTGCTCATCACCGGAGAAGTGTTCACCTGGGTCACTATGTTTTTCTCTAAGAAAAGAAACATATATTCTCAGCAGCATTCTTTTCAACTATAAGGGTAAAACACATTAAATCCTTTAAACATCACGAGTCAAGGCAAAGAGCAATGTGTGGTGAATATATCACTACTATTTAAAACTTCAAAAAAAGAAGCAAACATACATATATATATATATATATACCGACATCTATTACTTCAATATAATGCAACTTTAAATTCTGCACATTCCTAGTGCAATGAAGAAAACTAGTGTAAATTGGAATAATTATCAGATTCCCCCACCTCATTTAAATTTTGTGGATCTACTGAAATCTCAAATTTATTTAAATTTAAAAAACAATTTCTAAGAAAATAATCATCATGATCTTTTAGCAACAAATCTTAAATGCTTTGCAAAGTATCTAGAATATTTTAAGACAATTTCTCGGTTTTCCCGTAGTTATCCCTCTTTGAATCTTACCCATGGTGTTCGTGGTTGCTGTAGTTGTGATGGGCATTTCTTGCTTCATTGCATTGGGTGGCAAGTTACTCTGGTCAGGTATACAAGGCATCTCTACATCCTTTTGTTCATTACACAGCACATCTCCTCCTTGAGAGGAAGTGTCCGTTAGCGACGACAGGTTGCTGTCTGCCCCCAAACTCTCTGGGGGTAGTCCTTGATTGGGTGGGGTCCCTGACTGTGGTTCTTTAGAGTCCATGGAACCAGACTGAGGTGGAACACTACTGTCATTATTATTACTAGCAGTCATTTCTGATGAAGATGTCACATTGTCATTTGAGCTGGATGATATACTAGAGTCTCGTTGCATATTTTGCTTTTTAGATGGAGGGATGTTTTGTTGTGAAGGCATTTTTTCATTGGTTGAGGACACAGATGAAGGGGATCCATACGAATTTGATGGCGGGCCGTTTGATTGAGGATTACTACTATCCTGTGAGGGGGGTAGAGAATTGTGTGTAACAGAGGAGTCCGACATATTGGGTGCACTACTAGAATTTGGCATAATAGAATTGGGTCCTACAGAATTAGGCACTGGAGAATGAGAGTTTGTCATCCCCCCTGGATATACTGGGTGGGGTCCACTCTGTCCATACATCACTTGTGCAGGAGGGATGTTTGAGCGACCAGTTGGCTGTTGTACTCTTTGCTGACTTGCGGCCGCAATCAATGCTGCCTGTGCTGCAGCCTTCGCACTTTTTGAATTTGACCCTCCTGACCCAGGTGTTCCCGGGGTCGGGGGTCTTGGTCCATTAGCCATGTCTGACATTCCACTGTTATAATTACTCATACCACTCATCATGTTGTTCTGTCCTCCATATGGATTGTAGTTTGAATTTCTGTTCATAGGCATGTTGTTGTACATGTTTGGAGCACCTCCACTGGGGGCCCCTGGGGTGGGACCATTGTACATTGGGTAGTTCTGCATTACTCCACCAGCTTGGGGCATTCCTGGTCTACCTGAATAGTTACCTAAAAAAAACAAAGAAAAATTAAACAAGTTTCGATTCCTGCATTTCAAACACAGCACGGTTTTCCCCAATCTACCTTACAAAGTATTGCTAAAAAGTTGTACAAGTATCCATCTTAACATTAACAATCTATGCTACCCAGAGAAGCCTCAAGTTCATTAATTACTGCATATCTAAAGGACACCTTCTCATTACTTACCTTGTGGATAATGAGAATTATACTGGGGAAACCCTTGGTTCATTGGTCCAGGCATGTTCCCCACCATTTTGCCCCCACCTGGTCCATAATTCACTTGATTTGGGCCCATGGGAGGGGGCATCATTTGTTGATTATAACCTATAAATATACATTGTATTTAAATCTTGAACTGTATGATGCTCCCGTGTTTTAAAGGTGTGATTTTTCTAAGGAACATTCTTGCTAAATATCGTCATCAATTGCTAAATATCGTCATCAATTTTCCAAACTCCGATATCTGAACGTGTAATATTCCCAGCTGGGCTATATCATTATTTAACATCCTTCCCACTTTGCAATATCTCAAAACATGGATCATATATCGTGACCCATCAATATTAGATACTTTGCAAGTTTTTACGCCAATAAATTATCAGATTATATGAATAAATTGTGTCCTTACTAGTAGCCATAGGTGACTGTGTCATCCTAGAACTCTGATTACTATCATGTTGTGAGGGAGGGCGAGGGGGCATAGGACTGCCTGCCTGGGTCCCTGAAAAACAAAATCATGCCATTTAATAAAATATCACACGCATGTTTCTATGCTCTTTTACACCGAGCAATCTTAATTTGGAATCTGTCTCCTAGTGCACATTGGACTTGACAGTTTTCACTGTATAAAACATCTCCTTACAGCATATATCCCTCCAACATCACATTGCATAAAGCGAGTACATCTGTTTACTTGCATTAAATATTACCCAAGTCATTGCCAATCTTCATTACCAACAATGTCTGTTAAATGTCATTCATAAAATATATCTGGTTGTATCTGCACTCCACAGCACCTGTCTTTCCACTTGATAACTTGCACTTTGCCATAATTACTTGTACAGTAAGAATTTTCAATTCATAAGCATATTTATTTCTCTAACTCGAGGCTGCATTGTTTACAAACAATTACATCTGATACACTTTATTCTACAGAATCTGTTGAACTTGTTCTAAGTGCATTTCTGTAATCTCCATCAAAGAGCAGCACTCTCCCCAAGTAGCAATTAACTTGAGGATGGCATTTTCCAGCTTTCTTAAAAAACATCCCTTTTTATGAGCTTCTGCAATACATCACTGCTAAATGCTCTGGTCCAATATTGGCTCCTGTAGTATAATCCTATCAGTTTTATTAGCATTAGGTAAGTCACTCCACAGACAAGGCAATAAATCTTCCTCACTAAGTCATTATAGCTTTCCAGATGTCAACATAACCTCTGACCTTACAGTTGCTGGCAGTGATAGTGAGGTTATTAATAGTTCCAGGGGAAAACCAACACCAGAGAGCCTCAGCTGAGCATGAATGGAATTTACCTGTCTGGAGAACAATGGCAAGGGGAGAAATTGGAGGATTAAATGCTCATTAAACATAGGTATAATGTATATCCTGACCTGTCAGCTTACACAATCCCTACAGGTAATCAGGTGCAGTTTTAGACATTGGCCAACTAGAGTACCAATACAAAGGAACTGTACTGCACACGTCAATGAATTCACAGTTCTCTGAACAATGTCCCAAGGTCAGTTCTCTAAGAGTAATCCAATCGAGTAAATAAATCACCCATTGTGACTTGTGAATTTTTATTTTTCTCTCTCTCTCTCTATGACACAATGACTTTTAATGCTACTTGACTGGCAAAACAATTGAATCTACACCTACAATGAGTAACCAGATCTATCTGTGCCAAAATATTAAATTTCCTCAATACACGGAAGTTAGTTATAAATACTTAACCAAACAGTCTATCAATTTCCTAAACTCTGTCATCAGGACAGCCATTGTCTTTCAGGTCTATTGAGCTCAATGCCCTTATCTTAACCCTCAGTACAGGATGATCCTTATCAACAACCCAATTCCCACTCACACAAATTCTGAAAATAACATGCCACTCATACAAATTGACAAGTAACTTTGTCTAAAAATATTGCATGAACACATGGGTTCTTTGATGGTATGAGAGTACAATTACCTTTAATGGAAACCTATTGCTTAATGAAGATACTTAACTTGGATGAAATTCTCAAAATCATTATCTCTCTGTTTGAGTTTTTAATTGGTGTGGACATTATGATTGTTTATTCTGCTCTATCATTTATTTCATTATAACGGTGTTCAAAATCATTGAAAGATAGACAACATCTATGCTTTATACTAGCATATAATTAAAAACATTTCTCAACTCATGAAGTTCTGTCAGTGGAAACAAGCACTCCCACTTTTCTCAGTAACAATTTTCAAAAATGAACATTTGAATCTAAACCAATGTAAACATATGTCCTAATCTTTAAGCAAAGCATGTATTGATTTTACACAGAACACATTACACACTGTACGATAGGGCTCTAAATACTCGCAAAATGCGAGTACATTTGAAAAATAGTGAGTAAAAATAGTGGACACTCGAAAATTTTAGCGAGTGGTGATTTACAAACTATGATCGTATCGTATCTGTTTTATACGGTGATGCGCTATTCGATTTTCTTAAAACTTGCACTCTGAATCATACAAACGCTTACATGAACGACCGATTTCAACAACCGTTTCTATCCGGATTTTTCTTTTACGAGTTTTTAAGAAACTCGGGAGTCAAACAAATGCTTTAGAGGTCGGACATCGCATTTTGATGAAAAATATAGACATGTGCCACGAGTCCTGTTCACCTATAGGGGTGAATAAATTGAATTCCAAGTATGAGGTTTCTGTTATTTATTTATCTAAAAAAAAAAATATCTAAGTCTATGTTTTACCAAGTCTTCCAGTAGTTATTTTTATCAGAATCATGAGAATGTCCTATCTAAATTTATTGTCATATTGAGGTTGGGTTGTAGCCATGATACAAGTGCATTGCTTACAGCGTACACCATTATCAAAAACGTTCATGGGGCTCGTGATCGTGCTACTCATAAAACCATGAGTCCCGGGATTCGCTTTGAAAAATCATTAGTGAAAACCCTGATGTGGCATGGAATTGGAAGACTGGATCTAAACCTGTGGTAAACAGGTTGTGGATTAGAGGTGTGATAATCAAGAGACCTAAACATTGCACCATATGACTGATGTAACTTAGTGTCTTGTCCAAACGATGCCTGTCGACCCACTAGACTCAGTAATGATGGGGAAAATCATTGATTTTAAAAAAATATATATATGAAAAAAGAGCACTGCTTAATTATTTTTAATTTAGCTTGTAGGTTTTCATTTTAGCCTGTAGATTTTTTACCCACACGCTAAAATTAGCCTGTGGTAGAAAAAGTTAATTTTGACCCCTGGTACGTGTACCAATAATACTACATATCCAGAAATTAGGGCAATTGTAATCCAGCGCTAGCAAGTGTTTCTCCATTATATATCATAAAATTTGTATTTAAAATCATATGAAACTTGTAACTGTGCTAAAATATAAATTTTGCTGAAATAAGTGCACATAAAATACCCTAAATGAAGCTTTTCAAGTAACATTCTAAACACTAGACAGATGGGACTTGTCTTATTGTTTTCCCCATGTGCCAATACTGTTGATTTCACGGAGTCTGATCCAGCTTTCCACATCGCCCCACTGCAGGTTTTCAGAATCCGGATTATCATTCTCCAGAATTGATAAGAAACTGCTGATGCCACAATACACGAACACACAGGGTTTTATGGAAATTGATTGACCATGTCACACACACAATACAATGTGGTCATCCACACACGACAACTCTACATGATTTCTCACTCTTTGGAGTAAGTTACTGTCTGAATGATGTAGATGTACATACCTGGAAGTGAAGCAGGGGTGTTTGATCTTGAACCTGATGATCCGACTGGGGAGGGGATAGGCCTCAGTGATGAAATGGAGGGATGTGGGGAGTTTGAGGTAGGTAATCCCTGGGAGTTATTGTCGCATGACGTTACATCATCACAGCCTGAGAGATCCTGTAAAATCATAACCAAATTTTTTTTTTACATCAGTTCCTCATTCTGTATGACAGGTTCCAGCAGATCTTATAGCCCTCAATTTTAAGAAGATACCTGTTTGATTCCAATTATACTGGAACAAGGTCATTTCTTTTTCATAAAATGCCACATCAAAGAGAAGTAACACTGCATCATAAAATCTTGCATCCTTATGAAACACATGGGAAAATAAATATTGGCAATACCTAGCCAAATAACCACTGTCAATCTTTAGATAGCAAATTTGAGTCTAACAGGGGTTATTATTTATTCAGGTTACTTTCTTTTACTGCTTTTACCCAACAAAATAAGGTAAGTTTGAAAAAATTTTAAATTTCAAAACATCATTGTACCTATCCTTAACTATCCACCCCTATGAGGACTTAGAAAAATCTTTTGGTATAGAGTTTGTTTTATTAGACTTACCGCGACTCAGTGGCCTTTCTTATCAACAAACTCTACAGCCACAAGACCTAACTGGAATTTCCTTGATTTTGTAAACTTAACTAAAACCAAGTTATTCTTTACAGAGAATCAAATGCAACCAAGTACATTTTCCATATTTCCTTGCAAGAACAGCAACTCCTCAAACTACCACTACAAAACATGAACAATCAATCAATAACTAGCACTGAATGCAACAGAAATGCACCCAATATTCCAGGTCACCACCAACTTATTACAAGCAGGAAACAGTTTCACCAAATTTTGTCTGAATTGGTCAAGCAGAAACAGACTATAATCGGCCTCGGTAACACAACACATCAGATAGCAAGCCTTAAAACTCTATATTCAAGTTTTAAAGCAAACGTTTACCTGTGGTTGTTCATCCAGGTAGAACAAGCAATTTAAAGTCTGGGCTTGCTAGAAGATTTACATAGAACATTTCAAGTTTTAAAGTATTTTATTCATGATCAAAAAGACAAAAACCCTCATAGCCAGGTGCCCTTGCTTAATCATTTTTGATATGAAACATTCAGAAAACATTTCCAATTAAAGGATATTAAATCAACATCAAAGACATTACACTGAAACAATTTTTTCAAACATATTTGCAACAATTTTGTGCATCTCAATTTTTGGAAAACTCACAAATTCTATATTTGAAAGCAAAATTGGGAAGGAAAATGTAGTTTCCTCCAATGTTATGCATGTCAATTTGCACATTTCAATATCCAACCTGAACCCTCTCACATGTCATTCTAATTGTAGAGAGAATGATGACATAATTATCTCTTTACAGTATTTATGAGCTGAATGTCATCAGGTTACATGCAAAAAGCATACTTATTTTCCGACTCCTTATGTAGAGATTGATAAATTTCACAATGTGATAATTCCAGTTTTTAATCATTCATATATATATATATATATATATATATATATATTGCATTTGGGTGATTAAATTCCCTGTCGAGGTAACTAAAATTTTGCATGTAACAATGATAAATTCCATTTCAATATACCATTTTAAATAAATTAAACATTATTTCACACATATACAAACACACACTATACTGCCCACGCTTGTTATTTTCAATTAGAAAACAATAAGCATCCCTTGCTTACTATACTTATTTACCCTCCGCTATATCTTTTTTTTTTTTTCAATTAAAGTCACTTCACTTTGTCTTGTAAATCAATAGGTAATGTACCTGCATTCATGACATTTCACACAGGAGTCTTATGCTTGCTTGAATTCATTTATTTTTGTACGAAAGCGCCTTCCTTTTTAAACAGGACACATAGCTCAGCACTTCAATACATGCTACACCAAGCAACATTCTCAAAGCCTTCAACTGAACATCAGACAGATCTTATATGTCCATATTCTAAATGCAATTTCAGCATAAAAACCCATTTTCTGTTATATTTTGGTAGTTGTAATTATTTATCATTGATATTCTACAGAGAGCAAGAGAGAGCACAAGTTACCTCCCTTCATGTGTCCCTTCTCTATTTCAACCGGTTTTCGTTTCTTTACAATTTTTCATCTAGGATAGGTCATTTATTAAATAATATTCTTTTTTTCAAGTCCTATCAGTAATCTACTTTGTGTACAGCACACTATACTACTTGCAGCGTTCAGTTAAAGTGTCTCCACTTATCATCAGAGTACATTAGGTCATCAGAGTAGAGTTGATCGTTGCGTAACAGACTAGACTGTCAATACTGCTATAAATGGAGATTCAGATAATAGCTGGTATCATTTGTTCTCAAATTAAATCCTTCTAATGTACATTATTATCAGATTAAAAAAAATCAATTTCAATCAAAAGAAATTAACACACAAAGCCTTCAAGTGTGGAAATGTCAATGCAAACTTAAAAACAATTATATTTGAAATAAGCATTCTACTCAGCATTCTTATGAATGTAAATCACTCAAAAAAAACAAAACAAAAAGGGAAGAAAAAAAGAAAAGGAAATAAAAAGCCCGCA
>NC_079166.1:64670565-64683065 GCF_947568905.1 Ostrea edulis | reverse complement strand
CTCAGGTTGCCAGGAGCATGCTTACTTTCTCAAACCACCAAAAGTTTTGCTTGCCCCCCCCCCCCCCCTGCCGGTGAAGAGCTGCAAAATTTAGGCCTGTGCATGGCGCTTATGGCCTTTGAGCAGGGAGGGATCTTTATCATGTGACAACAGACCTGTTTTTGTGGTCTCATCTGAAGGACTGCCCCATTTAGTTGCCTCTTGCGACAAGCAAGGGGTACTGAAGACCTATTCTAACCCAGACCCTCACAGTTCAAACTTCAGTTGAGGAATCTTTGTGAATTACGGATGATTCCTACTGTGAATTACAGTTGCAAGGACTATTCATGTAGAATTGATAGCTCAGCTCAAATAGTATTTCACCTGGAAACCTTCCCTCACCACATGTGACTTAGTGATCTTGACCTATACCTAGTAGGAGTCATCCGTAATTTACAAAGATTCCTCAACTGAAGTTTTATTGCCTAAGTTGAAATATATTCGATACAATTTGGATACTGTATTAGACCATGTGTGAATTTGTGACCTTTTGGCCTCAAAAACAAGGTCATCTTTAAGTTGAAGGGGGGGGGGGGGGGGACCTAGAGCTTCATTCTTAATGTGAAGTTTCATTGCATGGAATTTGCGATAACATATGGACACACTGACCAAAATCAATATCCCCCACTTTCATTACAGCAGGAAACAACGAAATCAGTTGGCTTCGGGATTTCTATTCTAATAAAACAGCTGCCTTAAATTTAAATGCACATAACCAATTTCATATTGTGATAATGGTTAAAAATACACAATGCATACAAATGTATTGCTGCAAAATCCATGAAATTTCAATGTTTCTCAAAAGTGTTGTTTTAATAACTAAGCTAATTAGTTCAGTTATTTTCAAAACAAGTTTGAAATTCTTCTGTGAAGCCTGCAACGTTGTATGCTCATTTAAAAATAATGCAATGTATAAATACAAATGAAAGTCAAACAAGAAAATTGAAACCACAAAATGTTTATTATTAAAGTAGTACTTTTAAATATGACTTTCCCAGTTATATCCCCAACATGCAAACACCCTATTAAAAAAAAACTATGCCAAATTCATCAAATCAGTGCTGATGAAAAGAGGGATTCAATTAATTCTAGAGCCTTCATAGTTACCGCTAACGGAAGAGGGTGAAATTTTTATTGGTGTTACAAGTTAAGAAGTAAATATCAACATCTTTAACAGTATTACGTACAATATCTCATTAAAATGGGGATTGATGAAGCAATACTCAGGCTATGAATTTAAAAGAGAAACTCTGAAAAATCATAACAGTTAAATAAATGTTCATTCAAATGATACAGGATGAACCTAACTAAGGTAGGATGCTTCGGTCACAGCTTATTCACAACAGAGGAAATTCTGGCTGAAAACCTCTCTATATATCAAATGGAAATCCTTTCTTTCTCTGGAGTTAATTGCATGCAGGCGTCAATTTCACTTCTATTCATAACTGGCCAGTCAATGCTTCAGTTGCAGCTTACTTCACAACAGAGGAAATTCTGGCTGAAAACCTCTCTCTATATCAGATGGAAATTCTTTCTTTCTCTCAAGTTTTGCATGCAGGCGCCAATTTCACTTCTATTCATAACTGGCCAGTCAGTAATTAACCTCAATTTCTTAGTAACCATCAGAAAATTTTCATGGCCATATTTTCCCTACAAGATGGGTAATGTTTAGTGACATCACTAACATGTTAACTTATGCAAATAGGTGGCTTTAGGTCTGTCTTGAGGCCATACTCACCATGGAAATGTGTTTAAAACATAAATCTTAAAAAGTACATGTGTTTACAGAGTTCAAAGAGTTTTTGAGTGTTGGTATTTTCAGTACTGGCTAAACTTGTCCAGTCTTCATAGTGAAAAGCTCCTCATTCAACACAATCGCGTACTTCTTGCCATCCTGGGGTATTTCCTGCACTGGACATTGGAAATCGTCATGGTTTCATTTCCAAAATGTAACAATAAACATGATGAATACCAACTCAACCACAATTTACAATAGGCTCATTCTTCATGTCAATGTTTTACAGATTTATTTAATTTCTTCAAATGTCCAGGGTTTGACACCAACACTAGTCAATAGCCTGAGACTAGTCAATTTTGTTCCAAACTAAGTAGTCTGGTGAACTACTAAATAATTAGAACCCTACATTATGAAATAATCATCAAAGGTTTTTTTTCTAATTTCATGCAAACTTTCTATCTTCTTTCATTTCTGTTGTATATCACTGTTGTTGATCCAATCGTCTAATTCAAACAAAGTGTCACTACTTCCCTTAAAACTATTCATAATGAACGATACTTTGATTCAAGCATACAATACACACCATTAAAATGTGGTGGTTTGGGGGTGTTAATTTGGTTAACAAATTTTTATTTATTTGTCTCAAAATTTACTACACTAGAAAAGCACAATTTTGCATCCCCTGCACTCTCCTTCCCCATCGCTTCACAAATCCGCCCACCAATTAAGCAGGACTTGCAAATAATAAGCTTTATCAGTTCTTTTGACTTGTATAGTAAAGAACTTATTGTCGAAAAAACTGATGTCATTTCCCTTTCTTTACCAGGTTTACAGTTCCAACAGCAATCCCTTTCTGATTTTCCCTACTATTGCCAGTCATCATTTATGCTATCATATTCATTCACAAAGCTCTTTATACACCTGCACCAAATACCTTTTTGTCAATCCTTCTAAGGATCCCCCCACCCCTGCTTCAAATCATTTCATAAAACAAGTAACAAAATGTGACCAAATTTTATACTGTCGAATCATTTTATTTTGTGGGGGCCAATGTTCATGGGTAAGCAAAATTTTGCTGGTTCGTGGGGACGCAATTTCGTGGGTAAGTGATACGATTCACTGGGAAAGATAACTCTATTTGGTTTAATAAAAAATGTTCGAGGACACGTAAATTCGTGTGTAAGAGTGACGCACGAAATCCACGAACATTAATCCCCATGAACAATGATGATTCCACAGTATTCGGTCGCAGTATTAAATATTTCTAGCCAACTTCGTTAAAAGTTTTGGGACTTGAAGGTGCAAACTATCTTTGCATACAAAATTGTCTGCTAAACTGCTAACATTGCCAATATGTTTTCAACTTGTTCTACTTTTCTTCAGACGAGATCTCGTTCCCATGGACATTAAATTTAGAATGATAGCATGAAATTGCTTGGTCACGAAGATGCAAGTCGTTATTTTATAAGACTGCGGAACATTAATAAGCAAGATTGTAAATACGCAGCGTTCCTGACTGCCATCTGTTGCAGTCAAAACATTTGACGTTACAAATGAAATGGGCAGGTAAGATTCTGTCAATTTCAATCCACTTCGCAACTGTATGCAACATAACCAATATAGGTATCAGACACAAACATGTGATATCTTTTGAAATGCATTGATGATCACTAACTTGTAGTAAATATTCCAATATCATAACCCTTGTACAGAATAATTGCAAGTCACTTCACATACACTATATAAATTTTCTTTAAAGAGATCCTTATTACATATTTTGTGTGTGTCAACTTTTCGTAGATAATTTGCAATGAACAGGAATTTCATTTACCAATGACTTGTTGTTTTTACAACATACAATTCATTGACAAATATTTTAAAGAGAAATCGGATCATTATTTACCTCTTCTCATTAACTTTTTGCTGTAGAATAATGAAGTGATATAGGATACCCCCCTTATGCAACATTTTTCCATTCGAACTATACATTTTACTGCTGTACAGAAATTTATATTGAATTCAAACAAATTCTCATGATATAATATGTTTTGTGCGGATATGTACATGTATAATTATGGTATTTATTCTGTCTATGCATATGCTTTATGACAATTTTTAACAATTAGTCTTTGGCGAGAATCTCACAAGTTGTTATTCAAACCTTTTGTATATTATATATGCAATAAAATAAAGATTTTCCCTACATATTCGCATGTAAAACTTTGATCCTTATTGTGGCCCCAACATTTGATAATAAGCGAATTTACTGTTTTGGGTTGGTTTTTTTGTAATAAATTCCCAATGATCTTTTGATGAATGTTATTTGAAAATATTGAAGGGTAATTGATTATCAGACTTTGTCATTTCTAATTATTCAATTTGCATATAAGATCAGATGGCTTCTCATCAAGCTTACTCATATATGTATAATTAGCGATTTTTTGGAAGGGTCATTCTAAGGCCAAAATTCAGCCCTAGTCCCAATCAGAAATTTATTACTGGCATTTCCCCACAAAACAAAGTGGATGTTTTCCTCCCAAAAAATCTTGGAAGTGCAAGGTTAAAATCATTTTGTTTATTGCATGTTTTCAAGTAAAATTCAAGCAGTTCTGTTGATCAACCATGTTTGATTCCTTTCTAATTAAATAATTCATACAAGTATTGTTCGTAATACAAGTTAATAGATAAGCCATCTTGATTTGTTACCAACAATGGTGTTTTGTACACTGAATACAACGACACAATTGATTAGTCAGTTTTCTTAATTCCCAATCAAGCTTAATATATTTATGCTAAAATTCCTTACTCTGAGGGCCACAGCCCCAGAGTATTGGAGGGAAAATACCACTGAAGATGAGCATACACATTAATAACCTCACCCTCCATTTACACTAAGTCCCAGCTATTACCCATAACCTCCCTCGAAGTCTGTTACTTCCAACATTTTTCTCTCTGCTGACCTTAGTGTTGTACCACTAATTTCTCAAATTTAACCCAAAATGTTGTTTTTTACTTTGGGCTATTAACCAAAAGAGGGTGTAGCATTTAGAGTTATACTTGCAAATATATGATATTGCCTCTAATTAACAATATCATTATTTTACAAGCATTACCCATTGTTTACATATCCATATTGTAATGATGCAAAGTTTCAAGTGAGTAGCCCATGATGTCTCTGAAATGCTAGTATATTTCTGTTGTCAGAAGGGGGACGGGACCCCACTGTATTGAAAGAAGAATGATTAAATTCCAAATCATGGATTCACCTCATCTATTTGGAAAATGACAAATTATGTGGCACAAATTTTGGTACTGGGCCTGGTGGATTGAATGATGTTCAAGATATGCAAAGACATCTTCCTTGTGACCATTAAGATGAAAACGGGATAAAGAATTTTGCCCTACTTTATTGGCAAGTCATGCATTGAGATTTGAAATACAATTAAACATGTCTACAGTCATTTTTGTTGGAACATTCTTTTTTTTCCTCCTACATTTTTCTGAGTAAATTTAGAGTTTAGAAAAGTTGTTTCGCAAAATCTCCCTCCGAATGGAAGTAGGAGGGATATCTCTCAAGTAGTTCTCCAAGGTTAACACATACAAGTAGGAAAGAGAAATTAATGGTGGGTATCCACAATTGCCCATATTAATTACAATGAACTCTCTTATCAACAACTTCTGACCATCACTTTAGTCATCAATATAATACAATTCTTTTTCTTTCAATTCATAGCACACTTCATCTAATCTGGATTATCTGAAGACCCAAACTAACTTTCAAACCTAGAACGAAGCACAACCTCCTCTCACCATTTTCTTCTCTTTTTTTGGCTGACTAATAGAGTAAACTCTCATTGCTATAATTCTATATAAATTCTCTGTACTTACCATATCACCATCTTCAGCATTTTTCTTGCTTCCATTTGCATTTACTCCACTCCAACTAGATGAACTTCCCTAAAAGAAAATTTTAACCATATACATGTTGTTTTTTACCGAAGTTGCAGCTACAAAGAAATCTGCATACAGAGAGATGTGCTTTCTCCTACAAAATGTATGGCATTATATTCATTAACTACCTCTGCACTTCTCTCTGTTTGTGTTCACAAAAGAGGTATCATATACTATGTGTAATTAACATTCATTCATGGAAAATTCCTGGTTACTCCATTTCACAAAGTACACCACATGGACTCGGTGTCACTTACACGACTTGGTGTATTACACTGTCACTAAAAGGTGGCCTTAGTATGATAATCAAACACTCTCTTACAGATGATTTTCGATTCGATACAATAGCATGTACCACATTCTTTATAATACGAAGATTTTTTTTTAATGTTTCATTGTATTTATTGCTCTCTGCAAATAAATTCTACATAATGTAAAAACGTTTAACATAAAGCAACACACTTATCACTTGTCCTAAATCCAAAATGTCGCCATACCCAGGATTTATACATTGGGGTGCATTTTTCAACTCGACTGCATCCATTTTGATACAGCAAAGTTTACTTGTTCATTGGACAATTTTCAATTCCATTGGCTAATCAGAATCCTTGTTATCAAAAGCAATGTTAGCTATGATTTTAGAACCGTATTGAACCGAAACAGACCCTGAATAAATTTAACATCGAATCGAGACCACTACATCGCGATGCATCGTTTCACCCCTATATATGGACTTGGTGTATTACACTGTCACTAAAAGGTGACCTTAGTATGATAATCAAACACTCTCTTACAGATGAACTCGGTGTAAAACACTTTGACTTACTGATGGACTAGGTTGTTGTTGCTGAGCTCCACTAGGTGTGTTTTGTGGGGATGATGATCGTGACGTGGGCGTTGGCTGACGCCGTAATGGTGAGGGTGAAGCTTGGCGATGATGAGGAGAATCATTAGGCATGGGAGAGGCCATTCCTCCTGAAGGGGGTGGGGTCATTCCTGGAGGTTGTCCTGAAGACATCTGGGGATTCTGGAATATGAAAATATTAGTAACATGATCACAACTGGGAATACTCTTTTTTTTTTAAAACATGAAGATCTGAATGCATCTCATTTGCAGAATTGTCTTGTTAGCTTTGTTGTCTTACATTCAATGTCAATCTTGGGACTTTATTCAATTTAGACCTTCATTTTTATTTCATCTCTTTAAAGCATGTTTATTATACCAGTTCTTTCATTTTAATAAATAAATTTTAAAAAATTTAATAACCAGTACAAACATTTAAAGTTGTGACAGTTTCTATTCAAACTTTATTTAATGAAGACATGGACCATCTTTTTGGGGGAGTCAATTCATTACGAATTGCTTTAAATTTTAATTTAAAAAATTCAAATTTTTTTTAAAGCTATGTACTCCCTCCACATGCCAAAATTTGGCACAGTTTCATTTCCCCTAAATATGTAACCAACCCCCCTCCCCAAGTGGTTTCATCAAATGGATACATTGCAAGAAAACAGCATATGTGTACATGACAGCAAAAAAAAAAAAAAATGAAATAGATGTCAACAATATTAGACTTTTAACTTACTGGATGGCCAAATCCTGTGTTTGGCATGTTGGCTGGGCCTGGTCGGTTAAGTGCACCCACATTACCATATCGGGAATTGGGGGAATATTGCCCAGCACTGTATTGGTTTTGTGGCGGCATTTGGTAATTGGAGGGGGAATAACCAGGTCGAGGTTGGTTCATATCGGACATGTTCTAAATAAAATAGAACCATAACTCTTAGCATGTGCATGAACTTGATCACACTACATCATATACATGAATGTAAACATTGACATCAAAATAATTTTATTTTACTGCATGACTTTCAGGAATAAAAATTCTAATCCACAGATGTCAAGTTTATTACAGTAAGCTGTTACTTCAGCCTCTTTTTTCTTCTTCTTAAATCAAATAAATTGAACTTTTTCCTTTCAATCCACAACTGTTGACAATGTTCAACTATTGAAAAAGAGATCTGAACAGCACATGGCTAATCACCATAATGACTATTGTGGGAGAGAGTAAATAATTTCTTCAGCGTAAATCAGGGGTCGTCTCAAAAACTCTGCTTACTGATGTTGTAAACAGTCAATACCCTCAGACACTCAATCATTTAGACACACTATTTACAAATCAAGCCATCCTTTTACATAGCCGACATATTCACAGAGTTTAATTGTGTGTTCAGTGCAAGAATTAAACTTGTGGATCATTCTACTTACAACCGGTTTATGTTTACATTTGTAAAAATGATTGTGACATTTGCCCCTCTACAGATTAGTGCATGAGGTCATTTAGTGCAACTACTAGGATAAGGAACTATTTTCTTTTATCATATGTAAGATCTACCTGTAATTATACCTGATATTCATTCATTCTCACCTGAGACAGTTGATTACTACACCAAAATGGCAAAAGGAAATCGGGTCACATCCCAATACATTTTATAAACGTACAGCTCACCATAGTACATGTCGCTTTCTTCTTATGAACTTAATTGTCATTTACTATAAATCCATCATTAGTACAACAATACCAATAATATTTACTGAACACCATTTGATAGTTTAATAACAACAACAATTCATAAGATGGGATTGCTTTCTTCATTCCAATTTTCACATGGCAAAAAATTCTGAATTTCAAACACTGCATGTTCCTAACCAAATTTCACCTTTGCCCATTCTCTAAAGCAAATGTAACCAATATTTTTACTTTTCATAAATCATACAAGACTAATGCAAAGTGCATCTTTGTAACATTGCAAGCAAAATTTGCACCATAGTGTAGGTTCAATTAAGCAACAAATTATAATATCAAAGTCCCAATTTGCAATCATCAGACTCTTTCTAGACAGCAAAAAGCATTGTTCAGAATGGGCCATACTAAATTCCTTCTTTTATTTTCCTCACAAATTTATGCATCACATCATGACATAGAGGTGCAAGTAACAGGAATTATATTACATCTTTTGTAATCAAAACGATGAACCCGACTTCACACACACTATCAATCACTTCAATACTTTCCCCCTCCGAAGTTAGAAGCTCCAATCCATGACAGGAAGAGAACAAAATAGGGGCCATGATTTAGAGGATGCTTTCACAAAGATGTTACTGCGAAAGAAAATCTTCCAGTAAGTTATATGCATGTTTAATCCATCTAATTATCACTCCTTGTAGCCATTCTTGCAGCCTATATACGAGTTTGCTGTCCCTAAGGTTGGAAATGCCTAGATTCTGTGACAAGTTAACAGATGGCAGCATGTACCAGAGACACCATCAGACTTCATCAACAAAACTTATCCAATGTTAGCCAATAGTTTCAAAGGTCATAATTAATATTGAAGGAATAGATTTCTTTAAAAATAATGAAATCATATAAAATATATATTACATCAAACAGAATGAATGATATTCCATCTACCTAAGCTAAATTTGAATGTGAAATCAATCACACAATTCACCATATGACTGAAGCAAGGGACTCTTACCAAAATGTGGATTTACTTTCAATGGCAGTGTATTGTTTTAATCAAATCAGTCAGAAATTGACTCAGTTCTATGAAAAACATTATACCTGAACCTGCCTTGCTAGTAGGACTGATGGCTTTTGAAAACTCTGGACAGACACGCAGTTAAACAATAAGCAAATGCTCACCAGCACTATAAGTTATAATAAGATAAATCCATAAGAATGATAACCCCCCAATTCATCATCCTATCTCACATGAATTTCTGGTTAAGTTAAATCATCTGACTCTATAATCATTAAATTATTGAAAATAAATTGTGATCCATCATGTGTTAATATCAGTTTTTGCAGAAGTTTTTAGGGTCACATATATATGACATTCAGTCCTGTGTAGTCAATGTACTTAAAGGACTGAAACAATTCTGTCAGACCAAAAACCTACAAAATTAAACATGGACATTTTTTTCTTTACTAAAACTGCAAAACGAAAACAATTCTGTAGCTAAAACGTCCCAAGATGGCCCCCTGATAATATCTAAGTCGATCCATGTGGTTTTAGACAAACTCATTTACAAACTTTTGAGCATTCTGCAACTCAACAGTGCAAATAAATGAATTTATGAATCGGTGTAATATCTGGCTTTTTGTTTTGGACAGACTCTGATTGACAATTACACTTACTTTTATCTATATTTTACATTTGATTCTGCATTTTAACAGCCATCTTTATATCAACAAAACTTAGTTACGATTGATTTTACCATACTAATGCACCTGTATCAAATTACATCACATTACTTTCTTCCTCTGTCTCTCCACCCCTCTTTTTTCTATCTCTCTTTCATGTGTATGAACTGCATTTGCATTTAAGCAGTCTTCACGAAAAACTTTGTGAAGTACAGGCCCTTCGGGCCTCCCAGTATAATAATTTTGCAAGCCCGAACAATATTTTAATGGCCCAAAATATTTTATCTAATTTGACCACTTGTCATTTGCAAGATGTTGCATGCTGATTCTACACTATAGATACATGTATGTTCTACTGTAGGAAAATATACAACTGACATTAAAAGGATTACATATCTTATTTTTCAAAATATTAATCTCGCAGATGACATCAGCAGCTCCTGTTCAGAATCTGCTTTGTTTTGTAATCACCATGTACAAAACATTTTTTCTCAAGAATTAAATCTTAGCAAAGGCCCACCCTTGGTCCAATGGGGCATGGATTTTCGTTCTCTTTTCTCCATGGCTTGTGCGACCGTTTTTCTTTATTTGGATCTGATGGTTGTGATTGCTAAATACGCTTGTGAGGTTTTGAATTTCACGGACGACCCCCCTTCCTACATGGGCACTGGAAGTTAATGTAAATATATAGTATGTGCATGTATTTTTTTATACATGCACATACTATATATTTACATTAACTTCCAGTGCCCATGCCTCCCTATACATCAGAAAAGGCAGCATGGTTGAAAAATGATCGATGCGAAAGTCTGAGTCAATCTCAGACTTTATTTGTAATATATACAACACATACAATAAAACATTTACAGGCCCGTCGGACTCCTGGGTTAAATATTTTTAGAAGCCCGATCCCGATTTTACTGGCCTCGGGCATCGGTTAACGTCGAAGACTGTTTAAGTGGCATGGATCTCAATGTACTGATATTAAAAAAATAAAATCAAAGCAGGTAGGTAGATCTAAGTTTTCTTCAAATTATTTTTAGGGGGTTAGTTTATAATTTTATGCAACTTCAAGAAAAGAACAAAATAAGGGCACCAATAATATATTTTCAGTTTATGGATCCACCAAACCAAATTTTTCAAGTCTTTGAAAATAAAAATAATGGATTTTTTCACCTTTGTCATTTATTTTTCCAGAAAATTTATACCCGATCAACAGGGTTTAAACATTTAAAATGCATCTGGGTCTAATACATGCATTTAAAACATATCATTGATTCAAATATTTCAATGTCTAAAAAAAAGTGTGTTTCAGATGTTATGGAGCTCTATAGCACATTATCACAAAACTTTTATGAGGATGAAAGAGGGGCAAGCTGTAGGGAATGCTCCACCTTTCGGAGGGCGTGATTTTAAATGAAATCAGCTTCGATGTCTGAAGAAGACGGTCTGAAAGCAACACATACAGCCCTTGATTGGTGTTGGATTCATTTGGAACAAAATTCTTACTATAAAAAATAGTTATATTGATTTTCTGTTTAAAGTGAGTAAACAGAGTTCCTATACAGTGGAGATATTAAAGTGTGTAATACTGTTCGTGTGTGTGGGTTTTTTGGTTTGTTTTTTTTTGGTTCCTTTACATTCTAAATTGAAAGTATTTAAAACCAACATTTTTGAATTGAAAGAAGTTTCAATTTATTTTTATTTTGTCACCACCCAATGGAGATTTTTGTTGAAAAAAATCTGTAAACCTAAAACTAAAATAACTTTGGCCTAACAAAAGTTGATCATGCAGGTCACAATGTCAGACCTAAAAGTTAAGAAATCGGACCTTGCACTACAAGTATAGTATTCTTGCAGTGGTAGAGCATTCACTTCATAACAGGGAGGTCGTGAGCTAGAGCTTGCTCATGCCATGGCCGCTTCAAACCTAAGACGTAAACAGAAGTAGTGATTTGCCAGAGGTATGGGGTTGCATAGGATCCCAATGGAGCAACGCCCCTGGAGGGGGGTCTTGCAAAAAAAGAAAGGGTTTTCTAACCTACCTTGTTTTTCAAAGCTCGGGATCAGGATCTAATGACCATAATTCAATTATCTGCCCTTATTTACCCAAAATTGTCAAAATTATGGACAGTATCATAGTTTTAGTGATTTACACAATTTACTTCACTACCAGGCACGTTTTTCATTGAGCATCTTATATCCACAGGAGTTAACAAACTACAGACCTTTTCAACACTTAATCCATAAAAAAAAAATAAAAAATTGACCTACCTTAATTCTGAAAAGCATACAATAGGAACCACACAATAATTTAGGGGGGGGGGGGGCTAAAGGGCATTGAATGATTTAATATAATTTTAAAATTCATGATCATCCACTGTCAGCATGGTCAGATAAGTTTTCAAAAGTTATAAATTAAATAAAATGGTAAAGCCTCATATGATAAGAATTTCTTTCATAGTTCTGTATATACAACTCCAGTAGTACTTTTTAGGTCAATTGAAGTCAAATATGTAAACAAGAAAAAAAATCCATCACATATGAAAAGAGGTTAAATAAAT